>NW_020172781.1:5496996-5498022 GCF_003031525.2 Neophocaena asiaeorientalis asiaeorientalis | reverse complement strand
TTTTTTTTGCAGCACGCGGGCCTCTCACTTCTGTGGCCTCTCCCGTTGCGGAGCACAGGCTCCGGACGCGCAGGCTCAGCAGCCATAGCTCACGGTCCCAGCCGCTCCGCGGCATGTGGGATCTTCCCGGACCAGGGCACGAACCCATGTCCCCTGCATTGGCAGGCAGACTCTCAACCACTGCGCCACCAGGGAAGCCCCACTTATGATTTTTTGAAGTAGCATTTACATAGAGTGAAATGCACAAATTTTTTCTTTTTTTGAAATGTACAAATTTTAAGTGTACTATTTGATGCCAACTGGGTCCTATGAAATCCACACCCCTATCAAAATATAAAACATAACCACTCTCTAGAAAGTTTTGCATCTAGGCTCCTTTTTGCAATGTGTTCCCGTGAAAACCATTCCCAGACACCTACTTGGCTTGATAAAGATGCTTTTTGGTTTGCTTTTTTCCAAAATCTGCTCTCCTCTGAACAAACAGATTAAACCTGCATGACGGGGAAGAGACCTGGTCTCTGGCTAGCAGCATCAATACTAAGAGCTCACAGCATGTGAGCCCTGTGTTAACACTCAACACCCATTCTCTCTTCTAACCCTCCTAACCAACCCCCAGGATGTCATCATTATCAGCATTCCCATTTTACAGGTGAGGAAACTGAGGTTTATTCAGATCCATCATTTTTCCAAGGTTACCCAGCAAGGAGATGGCAGAATTGGAATTTAAATTTAGGACTTCAGACTTTTCCCTTGAAGGGCTATTGTGAGAAAGCAAGTAAGGATAATAAATGTTTCTTGGATGAATGGATGGATGGGTAGATGGATGGTTAGGTGGATGCCAGATAGTATGGAAAGTGCCAGGAAATCAGCAAAGGACAATATGGGCAGGGTTTCTGACTAAACAAATAATTATTTGAATTACAGTAGCAGAAAGTAATACAAGAGAGATGGACATAGTACACTAATGATAGCCCAGGGAGTCAGAGAAGGAAGGGAGGGAGGGAAGGAAGGAAGGAAGGAAGGAAG
>NW_020172781.1:5228457-5496979 GCF_003031525.2 Neophocaena asiaeorientalis asiaeorientalis | reverse complement strand
AAGAAAGGAAGGAAGCAAGGAAGGAAGGGAAGGGGGGGGAAGGGAAGGAGGGAGGGAGGGAGGGGAGGGAGGGAGGGAGGGAGGGAGGGAGGAAAGAAGGAAGGAAGGGAGGAAGGAAGGGTCCAGTTCAGCAGAGAGCAGGATAATAAGCAGTCAAAGGCAGGTAGGAGGCAGTGAAGGCTGAGGGACCAGTGCACCTGAAGCTGCCAAGTCAGGAAGGAGCAGAGCACGGACGAGACAGTGAAAGAACCAAGTGGCTGGCAGGTGGGGGAGTTTGAGGGGAGGGCATGTGGGTGGCGTGAGCCTGGGAGGATGCAAGGACCAGGCCACACGGGGCTTGAAGGTCAAGATAAAAACCTTGGACTCAGTCCCATGCAGATGGACGGCATTTGTGAGTTTTAATCTGGAGGCAGGTGTGGGGGTGATAAGAGACTCAGTGGGACAGGGGAGAAACTGAGGCTGGAGAGAAGGCTCATCCTCCTGGCTGACATTTATTGAATCCCTACCATGTGCTTATCCTTTTTCATATATTATCTCATATAACCATTTTCCCATTTCCAAATGAGGAAACAGGCCCAGAAAGCACCGGGTCGCACAGCTGGGACGTGGCAGGGATGGGACTCACACCCTGGTCCCTTCTAAACAGGCTCCTTCTGATGTGCCCCTGCCACTGACCCCTGTCTGTGCCCTGCCCTTTGCAGACAACCGCTGCATGGACAGAAGGTTCCTTCCAGCCAAGTCCAAGCAGCTCATCGCTCTGGCCAGCTTCCCAGGTGCCGGCAACACGTGGGCTCGCCACCTCATCGAGCTGGCCACCGGCTTCTACACCGGCAGCTACTACTTCGACGGTTCTCTCTACAACAAAGGTGAGGAGGCGGAGGGGAACAGGGAACGGGGGCAGGAGCTCGGGAAGGACCCCCTGGGAGGGCATGGGAATACCCCTTCCTGAGCACCTACTATGTGCTGCTCAGCTCACCTGGGCATGTTTATCGAGACCTACTATATGCTTGGTACCTTCCCTTCACTTACATCCCACAAACATTTCCTGAGTATCGTGTCCTGGGTACCTCACCTGCTTCCGTCAACATTAGACACTTATTAAGCACCTACTATGTGCCTGGGACCTTCCCTCCATTTAAGTCATTCCTTCAGCACTTACTGTATGCTGGGCACCTCATACAGGAAACTGAAGCCCAAAGAGGTGACACGATGTCCCAGATCACTCATTTGAGTTGGAAACACAGCCAGTGTCTTGAAGGTCTAGTATTGATACATTAGCATTCTAACTGGCTTCGAAGAGCCCATCCAAATGCCTTAACTCTCATGGGCATGGGAGGCCAAGATGGAGAAGAGCACAGTCTTGGGCGGCAGGATGGCTTAGCTTTGAACCTTATTCGCAACCCCTACAAGGCCCTCATGGCAGAGTTCAACCGCAAGTATGGCGGACACATCGGCTTTGCTGCCCACGCCCACTGGAAGGGCCTCTCGCTAGCTCTGTAACTTGGGCAAGTTATTTGCTCTCCCTGGGACTCAGTTTTGTCATCTATCAAATAAAACCCACAAAGGATTATTGAAAGGATCAGTTGTCTACTACATGAAAAGGGCTCAGAGCAGTGTTCAGCATGGAGTCGGTGCTATAGAAGCATCCTCCGGCTACCCAGAATGGCTTTCAGTTCCTCAGCTTTTGAAATGAGAACCTGATCCGGTCCCTCCTTCCTTTTGCTTAATTCCTTTTAAGGGCTGTGTAGTCTTTTTGGTCCAGTACTAAAACTCTTCATCACATCCCCCTCTTGCCCTCTGCTCTCCTGTACCAGTCGCTCATGCGCGACACATTTCTTCCCACCCACCACAGGACCTTTGCACCTGCTGTTCCCACCACCTTTCCCTCCTCACTTGGGTTGGTAAATTCTTCCTCGTCCTTCAGTTCTCAGCCTAAGCACCCCTTCTCCCAGGAAGTCTTTCTGGATGCTGCCTGACTAGGTCAGTGACCTTGGCCAGGCTGGCTGGGCTGCTCAGCTGCAGACTGCAGGTTGGACCCGTGTCTGTTCCATGGGTCTCTCACCATCTGGGACCAACAGGCTTCCAGGGCATGTCCTTCTCACAGTGACAGCAGAAACACACAGAGTGAACAGAAATGTGATACATCCTGAGACTTTGGCAGAGACCCATTTCCGCCCTCAATCCGCTGGCCAAAGCCAGTCATACGGCGTGCCCAGCATCAGTGGGGTAGAGATGTAGACTCCACCCAAAGAGGAATCCTCCAGCACATCACTGTCAGGCCCCTCTCGTGGCACGTAGGCATGCTTACTCCTCTTCTGAAGCTCTAACCACGGCAGTGACTTTACATTGATTTGTGTCGCTATTCAAATTATCTGGCTCTCAAAAGCTAAGACCCATGGATGTTTTTGTAAATCATTTTCTCCCTGCACAGTGCCTGGCATGTAGTAGGTGCTCTATAAGTACGTGAGTAAATGAATGAGTAGACAAATGAACGTCTGAGGATTCCTGAAGGGGTCCAGGAGGGGGTGGGGTGGACCTCTTGTCTCCCTCAGCTCAGTGCCACGTTCCCTATTCCCCTGGTTGTGGGAAGGGTTTAAAGGTGAGCGGGACCACTGGCGCAGCGGGAGGACCATCTGCATCAAGACGCACGAGAGTGGCCAGAAGGAGATCGAGGCCTTCGACGCAGCCATCCTGCTCATCCGTAACCCCTACAAGGCCCTCATGGCGGAGTTCAACCGCAAGTACGGCGGACACATCGGCTTTGCTGCCCACGCCCACTGGAAGGGCAAAGGTACTGCTTTGGAGTGGGGGGGGTGGAGCCCTAGGGTGTAGAGGGCAGTGCGAGGGGCTAGTGCTGTCTCCTGCCAGGAATCCAGGAGGGCATCCTTGAGGGCATGTGTGTAAGTGTCCAGGTCCTGCTTACAGATGAGGAGGTATGCTTTGCACATCCCACCATACCCACCAGCATCACCCTCTGTGAGCTAGGTTGTTACCGTGGCACAGTGGTTAAGGGCATGGGCTCTGGACCAAGACTCCCTGAGTTCAGATCCCAACTCCACCACTTCCTAGAAAAGCGCCTTCACCTCCATGAACTTAGATTGTCCTGTTTATAAAGTGGAGGTAGTAAAATCCAAGAATTTAACCCTTTAAAAACACTCAGTGGACCCTCGTATTCAAGAGCCCTTTCCTGGGATCTGAATCCAGCCCAAGGTCAGTGGCTGAGTGGCCATGAGGTCACCTGTGAGCTCCTAAGATCATCATTCTATGAAACCCCTCCACTACTCTGGATTGGAAAACTCAGAGAGGTTAAGTGACTTGCCCCAGGTGTAGCTGGGAAGTGACAGTGTCAGTCTCCGAGCGCTAAACTTCATTCAGATGATCTGAGTTTGATGTTCACCTCTGGTGCTTAGTAGATTCCAGAATGGAAGAACGTCTCAGTACAGAGCAGCAGCCCACAGTAGTGGGGAGAGCTCCGAAGTCAGACCCAACCTCCTCAAAATCCCATGTCAGTTATCACCCATATCTCCATGACCACAATGAAAGTCACCTCCATGCGTGACCAGAATGTCAGCAACACCCCAAGGTGAGAGACAGCCTGGTAGCTAATGCCTGGGTTAGGTTCACACAGTTCACCCTGTGTCGTGGATGGGGCAAGCTAGTTTCAGGGAGGTGAAGGCACTTTTCCAGGAAGTGGTGGGGCAGGGGTTTGAACCCAGGGAGTCTTGCTCCTGAGCCCACACCCTTAACCACTGAGCTATGATAATGAGTTAGACTGAACGTCAGTGGCTACAGATCCACTCAGAGCTCCTGATGCCAAGTAAGTACTCTGTGAATGTGAGCCCAGCCGACCTCATCCAGCTTCAAGGAACCAGGCTGCTGCAGCCTCTAGGCCCAGGGGTGCTTCCCACTCCTCCAAACCCTCCCCCTGGCCCCCAGCTGCTCCACGCTCCAGCCCCTCCCCAGAGAGAACCGGAGCAGGCAGGACAACGTTAACTCAGCCAATCACATTCTCAGCACTGATGTCATTGATGAAAACTCTTGGGCCTGCCTGACCAACTGTGCCCTGGGTTCCCAGTTTGCTCAAGGGGCCTGTCTGTCCCTTCCCCTGCTTCACCCCCTCTCTCAGTGAGGGGATGGAAGCTTGGACAGGTAATGACATTTGTTCCCAGGGGTAAAGAGACCTCTGAATTATTTATTTGTAGAACAATCAAAAATGACCACTGTTTGGGGCCAGGCTGAGAAGTCTGCAGGTGCCAACGGCAGGATCCTGTCCCAGGAGCAGATGTTCTGCTTGTCAGGCTGGAAAGGACCTGGGAGATCGCTGAACCCAGGCGTCCTCAGCCCCAGCAGCACATCAGAATCCCAGGATGTGTGGAAGTCCCAGTTCCAAGGCTGCACCCCAGACGATTACTGGAGTGGAGCCTGGGCACTGGTATTTTTTAAAGCAGTGTGCAGGCAGGCCTGAGAACCACGGATTCATTCTCTATTAATGGGGAAAATGAGGCCCAAGAGAGGCAGGGCCTGCCAGAGTCACTCGGGCACATAATGGCAAGACTAGATAGAGTCCAGCTCTCCACCTCCCAAGCATCCTACTGCCCCAAGTAAAAAGGGAGGGAATTCACTTGGGAAGCTCATATGGGACCAGGCACTTAGCAATAATTATCTCATTTAAATCTTCTAATTACCCGAGGAGGTAAGAAGGGCTGCCACAATCACCATCCCAGGAAGGGAGCGAGTCGTGTGGCGGAGGCCCCAGGAGTTGAGCGAGCTGAGATCCAAAGCCAGGCGTTAGCTACCAGGCTGTCTCTCACCTCGGGGTGTTGCTGACATTCTGGTACATTCAGAGGCTCCCCGCTCCTGGCATAACCCCTCGTCTCAGGTTTAGGCAATTTCCTAATTCCCAGGAGCCACCTTGCCTCTTCCTTATTCAAGACAGTTGGGAGCTTTAAAACCAAAGATAAGGGAGGTGTCAGGACAGGCTGAGCCCAGAGGCTGCAGGGGATGGGAAAGAGGAGATTTCAGGACACACACCTCCTATGGGGGGCCTGGGGCCCCCTCATTAGTCTGGGTTGGGAGGGACCTTTTCCCAGTGCTTCCTCCCAGGCCTGACCCAGGTCTTCAAGTGCTCTGCCTGAGAGCCTTCCCCAAAGAACCCCATCCCCACGGACCCCACCCACTCATTCCTCTCATTTGCATTAACATCTGACCCTGTAGGCACTTGAGTTTGAGACCCTTGCCTGCTCCAGCAGCGTCAGTATCACTTGGGAATTAGTTTGAAATGCAGATTCTCAGGTCCCACCTCACGCTTACTGGATCAGAATTCTCATTTTAACAAGATTCCTTCCAGAAGCTTCTTGTGAGCTTTCAAATTTGAGAATCACTGCTTTAGGACACCCTCGGCCGGGAATGTGAGGGTTACTCCCACCTAAGAGCAGAGGTCACTCACCTGCTGAGAGGTCACTCACCTGTGTCCCCCTCCCAGTTATAGCTGGGTCGAGGCTCGTGTCACCACCACCCACCCACCCCCGGCTTTTGTTTCCATAACATTGATTTTATGATATCCCTGGAGTGGGCCCAAAGCAAAGTTTTATGTGATATGATTACACAAGGTGAATTGTCCTGGATCTGTTTAATGAAACAGAGACCGTGTTTAATGATTCCGTGGAGAATTAAATACAGTTAAGCTATTAATCAGACCCCGGTTCCTCCCTTTGACAAGAAGATGAAGCAGAGAGTGGCCAGCGCGTGTCCCGCCGGGCCCTTGTGGGGGACAGTTCTGGCAGAGCCAGCACTCATCACCTGTGGTCCATAGCATAGTGTACCTTTATTACCCAATTTGAAGGCAGCCATCAATTACCGGGAATCCTGAGCTAAATGAGGGCTTTTGTTTTTCATTTTCATTCTTCTTCATTCCAGCGAAAGCGAGGTCATTCAGGAGCTTCAAGTGAGGGATCTTTGCTCTAGGAAGGGGTGGGGAGGGGGCGAGTATCTGCTGCCCCAAAATGATGGGCCACTTGGGGCATCTCAGAGATGCTGGGGACCAACATCAAGAATAGTTGTAGCCCACATTTATCCAGCGCCTGCTATGTCCCAGGCCTGGTGCCAGGGTCTGCAAATCTTATTCCATTCCATCTGTATGGCATGTCTAGGATGGAGTTCTTAGCACAGTTGCCATTGTGCAGATGGGTAAACTGAGGCTCAAGGAGACCTCCTGACGTCCCCAAGGTCACACAGCCAATATGGGGAGGAGCTGGGTTTTGAACCCTGGCAGTCTGACTCCAAAGTCTTCTGTGAACAGACCCGTGTCTTAGATGACACCTGAAGGTGAGGTAAGCAGGATCTGGGGCGAGAAGAGTGCTGGAGATGATCAGATCAGGTGCTCTTAAAGGGTTTGCCGGGAGGGCAGGAGCCAGGCTCATTCCCGTGTGTAAGATGGAGCTAGAGTAATTCCTACTCTCCAGGGGCACTGGAGAGGTAGTGCGTGCAAAGTGCCCAGCACAGTCCTGGCACACAGTAGGTGCTCAGGCAACATACATTCCCACCCCAGGGAAGTTTGCAGTCACAGGGATGCCATGTCATCTCCCCCTCACCTGTGTCCAAGGCCAGGGGCACCACCTGGGGGATCCAGGCCATCATGCAGACAGGCCCTTCCTTTTTCTTGAGGACCACCCTCCAGGAACCTCTTGAGATGGTCACAAGTGGCTAAGCCTGGAAGTCCATCCAGATGGACTGAGTAACTGAGTGCCTTCTGCATCCATCTGGGTTTCTGCCATGGGAGCGGCAGTTGTCCTGAATCACCAGGGATGCTGTGAGATGACTCAGGAATGGGGACATTCTTTCTCAAAAAGTAAAGCAGAGTATACACATGCTAGATTTTTTCCTAATCACACAGATACATCTGGTCTTATAACAGTATGGGCCCAGTTAGCTAGATACATTGTAAATAATCTATTTGAAGGATAAAAAATATCTTTGTCAGGGGCTTCCCTGGTGGCGCAGTGGTTGAGAGTCTGCCTGCTGATGCAGGGGACGCGGGTTCGTGCCCCGGTCCGGGAGGATCCCACATGCCGCGGAGCGGCTGGGCCCGTGAGCCATGGCCGCTGAGCCTGTGCGTCTGGAGCCTATGCTCCGCAACGGGAGAGGCCACAACAGTGAGAGGCCCGCGTACCGCAAAAAAAAATATATCTCTGTCATCAGCATAAATATTTCCCAAGCAGCTGTGGTGTTCCAGGGGGTCACTGGGGGAGCAGGAGCCTCACCACAGATTCTGATGTGCTCTGCGAAGAAAGAGGAGCCCTTTATCACATCACAGCTTGGCGGCTGGGAATTTCAATTTAGTTCAACAACCATTTATTAAGCCCCTGCTGGGTGTGAGGCAGTGGGAGGGAGTGGGGGTGAGGCTGCTGGTGCCTAGGAAAGATGGGGGCCTGGAATCAGGCAGGCCTGGTCTGGATTATGCTTCCTGGCTGTGTGACCTTGGGCAAATTACTTCACGTCTCTGAGCCTCAGTTTCCTCACTGGTGACAAATGAACAGTAGTCTTTTCCTTTCAGGGTAGTTACTATGATTAAATGAGATAAGGGGTATCCATCATCCAGCAAAGGATGAGGATTTAGTTATTAAGAACCAGCTGGGCTCCCCAACGCAGCTTGGGAGACTCACTGAGCCTCGTTCAGTAAACATATCCGTCTGGAGGGTGCAGGGTGGTGCTGCCCCTGTGAGAAGCAGGGGGTATGGCTTCAGGGTTCCGGAGTACAGGCCCTGTGATTCTCCAGCTGGGGCTCAGAATCGAGGCTGCAAATCCCTCTCTCTGTTCCCAACATCCTCCAAGACCCCCCGTCCTGGGTTTCCCTTTATCAGAGTTTCAACAGCTCCTGGGGCTGGCTGGCTGTCTGTCTCTCTGAGGTCTTCTCCAGGGCTCTCTGGTGAATTTCCCACATTCTGTTGTAGCCTGCCTCTTTCTTGAGTCAGGGGATCCCAAACACACACTCCCAATCTGGGTGACAATCCATCCTGTCCTTTTACCATGGCAAGGGAACAAACAGCACAAAGAAACAGTGTGTGATACTTCAATAAAAAGCAAAGAAAGAAAGATAGGATAGAAAGGTGTCAAAATGACAATGTAAATAATCTGATTTAAACTGCCCTCAGCCCAGGGGAGGTACCTGCCTGAGCCTGGGGAGTCAGGGAAGATGACATCTCACCTGAGAACAGGATAATCACAGTAATAATAGCCAACGTTTACTGAGCACCTACTGGGTACAGGGCACCATGCTGAAAATTTTGTATGCTTTTTCCACTTCTCTGTACAAAGACCCTATTACTATCCTGTGAGAAGATACTGTTACTACACAGGATAACTAACTTGGTAGTTGAAAGCCCAGACTTTGCTGCCAGACTGTTTGGTTTCAAATCCTGGCTCTGCCAGTTACTAGCTGCGTGACCTTGGGCAAGTTACTTAACCTCTCTGTGCCTGAGTTCCCCCTTCTGTGAATGAAGAAAACGATGATGCCTGCCTCACAGTGTTCTTGTGAGGAATAAGTGAACTGATAGCTCTATTAGTATATTTATTACATTCTATATTAAGATCAATATATATTAAAGTATAAAAATAGAGTAACAAGGATTTATATATGTCTGTGCCTGGCATGGAGTAAGCACCAGACAGATGTCATTCTCCCCAGAGAGAAGGAAGGGCTAAGATGATTCCAGGCAGAAGCAGCAGCCCCGAGGTGGGAGGAGGGAGGCGAGTTTGGTGATCTAAGGGTTAACAGTGGTGGCGCTGTTGTGAATAGCCAACGCCATCTGACCTGTGTCCTCCCGCTGACCTGGGCCTCCTTGCTCTGTCCACAGAGTGGCCAGAGTTCGTAAGGAACTACGCCCCGTGGTGGGCCACGCACACACTGGACTGGCTCAAGTTCGGCAAGAAGGTGCTGGTGGTGCACTTTGAGGACCTGAAGCAGGACCTCTTCGTCCAGCTGGGCCGGATGGTCAGCCTGCTGGGTGTGGCTGTCAGGGAGGACCGACTGCTGTGTGTGGAGAGCCAGAAGGACGGCAACTTCAAGCGCTCGGGGCTCCGGAAGCTGGAGTACGACCCCTACACGGCGGACATGCAGAAGACCATCTCTGCCTACATCAAGACGGTGGATGCGGCCCTTAAAGGGAGGAACCTCACGGGCGTTCCCGATGACTACTACCCCAGATGATGGGTCGGAGCGGGGCGGGCAGCTGGCAGTCCAGACCAAGCAGGCCCTGGGGACTCCAGACCCCTGGGGGCCCACACCCATCAGTCCCCTCTTCGATTTGGGGACAATCCCCATGGCTGCTGTTGCCTTTCACTGAGTTTCCTGCATGACAAAGGAGGCTCAAGCGAAGAGATTGTGCAGGCACGCCCCACCTACTCACACCGTGCCCCCAGAGATGGAGGGGGCAACTGGGTTAGGGAGCTCTAGCCACATGGACCCTTCTCTGTCTCCCGTGTCCCTGTGCCCACCACTCTGGGCTCCACTTGTGGGAAGGAGGGCTCATGGGTGTCCCAGAGACAAGGGTGCCCCACCGCAGGTTCTGAGAACCCTGGTGCAAGAGCTAAAGAGAATGACATGGAAAGATGTGGCCCCAGACTCTCCTCCGTGCTGAGCTGCGCACTCATAGCTTCCCCGTCTCTGCCCCACCCAGGAAGCACTGACGCCAGGGTTTATCCTAGCCACTTCTGTTTGAAGAAAGATTGCTGGGAGGTTCCTCTGCGGCCTTAGGTTTCTGACATTCTGGGTGGGTCAGGGAAGCAATGGTGCTCAGAGCAGGTTAACTGGGGCCACCGCGTGGGGTCACTGACATCCCAATCCACCCCCCTACCAGGTCACAGCGCTCCTGAGAAATGACCCGGTTCCTGTCCACCTCGAGGGCTGGAATTCTTCCCTTTCTTCCCCAGCTGTATCCAGGTGGTGACCCACTTCCAGGGTCCTCAGGCACCAACCATTCTCTCACCAGGATGGCCACAAGCCACATGCAGAATCTGAGTGAGAATGAGAGCTCTGGTAACACACCTCCCCACCGTGGGGTCCAACACGTTGATCTGACACTGCCCTTCTGACCCCTACCAGTAGGTCCCTTGCTATCCAGGAGAGAGAGCAAGAGTGCTCCGAATCGGGTGGAACCATGAGCGAAAGTGACCCCCACTACCTTCCCAGACCGTAGACCTCCCTTTGGTCATAGGCCAGCTTCTCTTAGGGGGTTAAGGAATGGGGTGAATGGGGTGGTGGTTCATGTCCAGACAAACGCTGCTCTTTTGATGCTGAGACATCAAACCAAAGGATTCCCGAGGACCTGAATCACTGATCATCTATCTCAGAAAGCATTGAGATCCAGGATCCCATCTCTCCCCCCAACCCTGGGTACCAGTGATTTCGCATCCGGCCCACATTTGTGCACCTACACCATCCCCCCACCGTGTAGGTGCAAAAGCCATAGGTCACAGCTCTTTGCTCTTCTGTCTGGAGCAGCCCCCCAAGCAGCCACCTCTGAAGCCTTGGGGTGCGGATAAATGCTCATTCCCAAATAGCCAAGAGACTGTGGAGAAGGCGAGTGTAAAGAGATATATTTTTTTAAGAGGAATATGACTAATACATTCCACCCCTTCGAACGTGGCCATGCAAAGAGAAGGGCCAGGGGATTGGACCTGTGGTTCTCTTCCCTGAGCCCCTCATCTGTAGGATTTGGGCCACCCCGGGGCCCAGCCAGGGGGCTCTGAATGTATTTTGTACCGTGTTTCTTTCCCCCAGGCAAATTTCTAGTCTTCTTTCACGAAGCAGTTAGAGGGCTTGGCCTCCTTTCCCTCTTAGAGGTCAGCTCTCTCTGGGAGACTCTGGGTCCAAGACCTGGGCCAGTTCTTTGCTGGTGGTCACCTCAGACCACCAGCCTCTGTCTGAAGATTCCTCAGGTCAACACCATCATTAAAAACAAGTTTTGTTGATAATTCTACCACGTGATAGATTGTCATGTAAGGCGAGGTCACAAATGGAATGTTTTTCTGGTGTGTGTGTGTGTGTGTGTGTGTGTGTGTGTGTAAGAGACAGAGACAGAGAATGTTCTGCGAGCGTCATTGCTTTGATGTCTGTGCAACTCTAACTGCCTGTGAAGAACTGTGTATCTTGGTGTGTAACATTGTCTCTGCCTCTGTGTTCAACTGCCCTTCTGTGTGGTGATGCTGCATCCCCCGGGCTGGTGTGATGACCGCCCAGTGTCTGATGTGTCTGTGTGCCCTCTCCAAAAAGTGCCACCCAAACCCTGGCACTTGAGGAGGAAGGAAAGCTTTGCATTCCAGTGGTCCCCAGAGCAGGGGACATGCCTGGCCTGCAAGCCGGGACACGTAGGCTCTCATCCTGCTGTCACCTCCGGTACACCTCCAGAACTCAAGGAGAACAAACAGGGCCCAGCATCTGCTGACGGCTGGGATTTCCTCCTGATTTCTCCAGGAACCCTGGAGGCCGCTGCAAACGTATCCCTGGTAGACAATGTGGGTGGGAGAAAAGGATGGGGAGGCAAAGGGGATGGTGGGGGGCAAGGTCCTACAGGGACCCAGCTCCTCCTAGAGGCTTTCTTCCCTTCCCCCCATCTCTCTTGCATTGGTTTGTTTTCTGGCCATCCCCACCCCCGTCACTGTTTTTCTTTACACTGCCTCCTGCTCTCAATTTCTCTCTTTGTGGTCTCTTTCATTTCTTCCAGCTGCTCATTAAACCTCTCTTCTTTCTTGTCTTTCTCCTCTCTCTCTCCCTCCCCCCATCCCTGAATCTCTCTCTCTCTTCCATCGTAATCTCTTTCTTGATTTCTGCTTCTCTTTGTGCAAGCAACTCTCTCCCTGTCTCTCTTAATCTCTGTGTCTCTGCCTGTCTCTTGCTCCCTGTCTCCCTTCCTCCCCACCCCTGTTGTTCTCTCCCACCTCTTCCTCCTCATCTTCCTGGAGAGTGGGGGCGACTCAGTGGGATCCAGACCCAGTGAGACAAATGCTACCCAGGCCGGTAACCAAGGAAGTGGTTTCCTTAGCAACAGAATCTGCAGGCACGCGCTCCACTGCCCCATCCCTTAGCTATTACAGTAAGTACTGAGAGGGCGGGGGGCAAGCCTGGAGATGGGGCAGTTGCTATAGACGCTGCTGTATTGGTCCTCTTGAGAGGGGACAGCGGTCAGAGACCAGCTCAGTTCCTGGCACTTTGGGGACACTCAAAAAAAAATAGAGGGGCTGTGGGGTCAGAGAGAGGCAGAGAGAGTGGAGACAGCTGGGGAAGGAGTCCACAGGACCTGGTGACAGGCTGGATTCAGGGAAGGGGAGGTGGCCAGGAAGGTAAAGGGGCACCAAGATTCTGTCTGTGCATCTCCAGAAGGAGGTCCTTTGACTGAGATGGAGAACAGGGGGCAGAGGAGCAGGTGGGGGTGGGGGTATGGTAAACTGACATAGCTCCCTGTCCCCAAGAGTTCACCATCTAGTTGGGGTGATGTTGTGGGAGGGAAGGTGGCAACAGACAGAAATATCTCACTCAATTCTCCCTACAAATTGGCAACAAGGAGCCCAGGAGAAAAAAGCACGGCCCCGAGGGTGGTGAGAGACTCAGGGACGGTAAGTAATTTGATCGTGTGGCCCAACGTTGGTGGTGACACTTGGATTCGAAGGATCCAGAACCTGTCCCGAAGATGGAGGACAGAAGAGGGTAGACTATAAAGAGACAGGCAGAGAAGGAGACAGGAAGAGAGAGAGATTTAAATCATCCATCTGGCACTTTTTCCTACAGGGAAAACAAAAATATGTTCAGTTTTAGAGAAATGACAAAGGGGGAGGGAGGAAACAAAAGCACCCTACAGGATGATAGCTTCTGCAGCTATAACTATCCCCAAAGAAAACACCTGTCAAGATGCATTCACTCCCAGGGAGACGGATTGTGTCCCTGGTCTAGGTTGATATTTAAATGACTCAGAGCGGGTTACGGGGGGCGAAGGGCAGAAAGTTGATCAATGTAACATGAAAACCTCGCTCTGCTTTTCCCCAAATGCAATAAAGCATGCAGGCGAGGAGAGCTGTAAATCTGGATGATAATAATATCCGTCCCCGCAAAACCAACATGTTTATTTATCACGTTTGCACATTTACTATTTCCCCTCAAATTTACAGTCTGCAATCTGCCGGCGTGCAGGGGGAGAAGCATGGAAATGAGAACAAACTGGCAGAACATCAAGAAGGGAAGAAATGATGAAATATTTATTCCCTCTGTCCACTCGCCCCCCCCACCCCCCACCCCGGCTGTCTTAAATCCACTTTCAAACCAAGGTGGTGATTTATCCGAGCAGTACCATGCATCTCTATTTCAGGCCTCTGCCAGCTAATTGAAATGATGTCATTATAGAATGGAATGTGTTGCAACAAAATGATTTTTGTGTATTCTGGAATCATTTGCTAAACAATTATGGGGAATGAACAATCCTCCAGAAGTGAGAGAGGGGGTCGATCTTGGGGGGGACAAGACTTGTGTGTGTCCTAATGTCGGGGTTGAGAGGGAACAGGAAGCAACTTAGAGGCCAGATTCTCTTCCAAGACCTGAGTTAGGCACCCAACCCATAGTCAGAGTTCCCCGGGCTTCCAAAACGTGGAATGCCCATGCCTTATCCTAGACCTTCTGGATCAGATTTCCCAAAAGATGGAGTCCAGGTGTGGATGTGAAGGATCTGGTGGGCTTGCTGGGAGGCAAAGTCGTATTTACAATTGCCTTGTTGATAATTACTGGCTCCGATCTATGCTCCATGGTAGAAGCATTCAAAGGATTGTTGTTACCATCCCTACACCCATGGCTTTTCACGCAAAGTGATCTACGTATCCCTAGAACTAGCACAGTGCTTGGCACACAGCAGGTGTGACCAGAATGCTTGTTGATTTTCTGAATGAGTCTATCACGGACTCTTAAAGGATATTCAGAGAAAAACCACAAGTCATCAGCCAAAGCAGGCCCTTAGCTGCCCTGAATTTTCTCTCCAGTAATACTGAATTGTTTTTCTATTCTCTCACCCCCAGCCTGAGCCCCTAAAGCCGATGGTGTGGTGCAGCCCACTTATACTAGCTCTCAAAAGCCCATTGTGCACATCTCTTCTCAAATTCACATTCAGTGACATCACATCGGTAGCTTGAAATTGGCCATGGTGAGAATATTTACACCATGGAAATTGGCAACTGCTACAAATCAGGTGAGTGGTTTTTTCGTTTTGTTTGGAGAGCCAGTTGTTAAGTATCTGCCAGCATACCACTGCCCAAAGCACACAGGCACATATGTGCTATTTCTAGTCTTTTCCATGCCTTTATTCATGCTGCCCCCTCTACCTGGAAAGCCTCCTTAAGACTCAGCTCAGGATCTTCCTCCTCCAGGCAGCTTCCCCTGATCACAAAGACCAAATTCAACTCCTCCTCTAACAACTCTGGACGTGGCCATTGTTGTGATCTCTTCAGTAAGCTGGTGCATGTCTCTCTGTCTCAGTGCTCAGGGCATGAGCTCTGTTAGGGCAGGAACCTTGTCTTCGCCTCTGGATTTCCACGTGCTTCCTGGCCCAGATGAGCAAACGCTGACCCAGTGAAAGAATGAATACATCGATTACATTTAACACCATCCACCAGCCTCTCAGCTATCACAGACTTTATGGTGAGTGGATAGAAGGATCCACCTGCCCAGACAATGGTCAGGAAGGCAGGAGAATGAAAAACTATTCAGAATGATGACAGTAGCTAATATTTATTTAGTACTAATTGTATGCTGGGCGCTGTGCTAGGAGCTTCATAGGTATGAATCATCGCCAGAACTCTGGGAGACAGGGACATTTAGTCTCCCCACTTTACAGTGAGGGAAATCCAGGTTCAGAGAGGTTGAGTACTTTGCCCAGTGTCACACAGCTGGGAAATGATAGATCTGGGCTTTGAATTTAGGCAGTCTAGCTTCAGAGTCCATATGTTTAGCCACAATGCTGCCTCGCAGGGGGAGAGATGAGCGCAGAGCCGAGAAGGAAGGGGTGGTTTTCAGGTCAACACAGAGAAGATTGCTGCAATGGGAGATGAGGGAAGAAAACACATCATGCAGAGGATTGGCCTTTCTGGGGTTGAGGAACCACCGGGTGAAGAGGAGATAGAGACAAGGCTGGAAGCTGGTGCTCCAGACAAGTCTGGGTTCTCAGCAGCAAGGTTGGTTTATAGGTTCCCATGGCAACTGCCAAGCAATAATCTCTTACTCCACGGCTCAGTGATTCTCTGGAAAGTCCTTCCTACTCTCTGTCACTACCACTCCTCCCAGCCGACAGAGGCAGGGTGACGGCTTCTTCCCCAGGACAGACTGTGCTGGAGGAGAAGAAATGGCCTCAGACCCTTTCATGATGATGATGGAGGAGAAATTTGAGTGGGGGGACCAAAGAAAGAACAAAGAGGGGCATAAAACCTCACAGGTCTAATCATCAGACTGGGAAGGGGGTGTCAAATCAGCTTATAAATCTCATGAAAACCATGAACTGTCTCTCCAGAAAAATGTGAGCATACACATATACCCATGCATACCGAGTTTTGCATAGAGTTTCAAGGAGCATTTAGGCTCTTTGGGACCTAAAGTAGGAAATTAAAAATCATGTAATCCAGTGGTTTCCAAATTAGGGCAGTGGAACCCTATCTTCAATCAAAACCAAATGTGAAATCCTAATCTCTAATACAGTGGTTCTCAATCAAGGGGGATTTAAACCTGGGGATACCTAGCAATATCTGGAGATATTTTTGGTTTGGGTGGAGGACAAGGATGTAGCTCAAAATCCTACAAAGCACAGAATAGCCACCACAACCAAGAATGTCTGTCCCAAAATATCCATAGTGCCAATGCTGGCAAACCCTGGTGTAATACAATAAAAGGGGAGCTGTTCATTCATTCATTCACTCATTCAGTGAAATGGGCAGGGAGCAGGGTATGGAGCTCCTCCAGCATCAGACTAAACTGACTTACCTTTGGAATCAGCTGTGTGTCTCGGGACCAGCTGCCAAAGATCTCTTAGCTTTAGTTTCCTCATCTCTAGAATGGAGATTATCATGGAATATAACTACTGGACTTCTTGTACTGGGCACAGTACTCTATACACAGAGGGAATAAAAAGTGCAAACGTATTCTCTTTATTATCATTACTATGATTATTCATGGTGTTGTGGAAGATTCTTGCAAATGAGGAATTAATTCAGTTTGTAATAACCCGGAAAATTGTCTGCCATTGGCTAACTTGAGGGATCAAGAACAGCTATAAACTATCTGTTTGTGTCCTCCTGAAATTCATATTTTGAAGCCCCAGTCTCCAGTGTGATGGTACCAGGAGGTGAGGCCTTTGAGAGGTGATTAGGATTAGGTTAGGTCATGAGGGTGGGGCCCTCGTGATGGGATTAGTGCCCTTATAAAAAGAAGAAGAGGCACTAGATCACTTTCTCTGTGCCATGAGAGGACACAGCAACATGGCAGCCATCTGCAGACCAGGAATTGGGTTCTCAACAGACACCAAATCTGCTGATACCTTGCTCTTGGACTTCCCAGTCTCCTGCCCCTCTGTAAAACCAGAGCACTGAACTGGGCGATCCCCTAATGATCCAATCATCCCTAGGATAGGACAACTAGGGGCATATGTACAACTTAGAATCACACATGCCAACCCACTGGGAAGAAGGTCTGGAGGGGGAAAGAGGTTTGCTCAAACTGTATTTCACACCTACGTTCCCTTTTGTCAAAACTATGGTTCGGAGAACAGTCACCCACCACGTGCCCTTTCTCTGTGTGTTGATGGGCTAAGTGGACTAAGGCCACTGGGTCTTGATGGGAGGCTGGCAGGAGCCCGACCTGGGAAAATCACACCCTCTTCCTCCTCTTGGTTGCTGCCCTGGAAAGCCAGCCATCCACTCTTCTCTTGCCTCCCAGGGCTGTGGAAAGTGTTTAATTAATAAACACACCTTCAAAGCAAGCTAATGTTTAAAAGCAATGTTTCAGTGCTAATTATTGTTATCAGAGGCTGCTTTCCACCTCATTGGCGGCAGGGATTTGGTAATTGTTAGCTAACCCCCAAGGAGAAACCAGCGCCCCCTCAGGTGTTAGGATTGCATCTTTCCCTAGCAAATGGCCTGATTCCCAAGCCACAGGATGGCTTGGATGAGGTGCCTTCACCTTCCCAGGTTCAAGTCCCAGCTCTGCCACTTCCCAGGTGTGTGGCCTTAGAAATGTTGTTTCATGTTCTTGAGCTTCAGTTTTCTGGTCTAGAAAGTGAGACGTGTATGTGGAGAGCCTGACTCACTGAAGGGATTTAATTATTATTGTTGTCAATATCAGTATGCCTTCCACCGTGGGCTCAATGTTTTCTTTTGCTTTTTGATCAGCTTTATTGAAGTATATTTTGCATATAACAAAATTTGCCCGTTTCAGCTATACTATTTGATGAATTTTAACCATCACCATATACAATCATGTCACCACCATCACCATCGTGCTATGGAACATTACCATTTCCCCCCAGAAAATTCTCTGATGCCCTTTGCAGTCGATTCCTTCCCTCCGCCCCCCACCCCATAGCCTCTAGCAACCACTAGTCTGCTTTCTATCATTATAATTTTCCCGAATTTCATGTAAATGGAGTCATACAAGTCTTGCTTCTTTTAGCTAACATAAGGCTTTTGAGATTTATACTCAATGTTGCATATGTAAATAGTTCATTCCTTTTCACTCCTGAGTAGTACTCCGAGTACTCTTTTTTTTTTCACCCATTCACCAATTTATAGCAATTTGACTTCTTTCCAGTTTTTGGTTATTATCAATAAAGCTACTACAAATGTTCACATATGGGTCTTTGTGTGAACATAATGTTTTCAGTCTCTTGAGTAGATACGTAGGAACGGAATTGCTGCCAGATCACAAGGTAAATAGATGTTTAACTTTAATAAAAGAGACTGCCAAACTTTTCCAAAGAGGCTGCACTGTTTTGTATGCCCTCCAGGAAGGAGTGTATGAGAATTTAGTTGTCTGCATATTTAAATTTTGTGCAGGGATTCACATGACAAAACAATCCCCTGCCCCATCAGTTGGGGATGTTTTGGACAATAAGTATTAGAATATCTGACTCACAGATATGTGAGCCCCCATGAGAATAGGGACTTTGATCCCTCCCCCTGCTATTAGTGGCTGCCATTTTCCTGGACCTATTCAGAAGCAGGCAACTTCCCAGCATGTAATTCTCACACTAACCTTACAGTTCAGAGAACACCACTAACCCCTTTCACAGCAAACTGAGGCTTAGAGGATTAAATGAATTGCTCAAGAGAAGCATGGAATAGTCAGGACTTTGGTGGGTCTGAGACCAAAGGCAGAGGGTTGAACCACTTGTCACATGGCGTATAGCAGCAGGTGGGGAACGGTGGTGGGGGAAAGATGCTGCCATCTCATGTAGGAAGTAAGACATGGACACAAATACACCAGAACGCAGTTTATTAGAAAGAAACCAGAGCCTTGTGCAGGGTGCTTTGGAGGTCCAAGGAAGCAGAAAGTCTGAAATCTCCAAGAGCCCTTTTTTTCTCCAGCTCCTTTGTGGTTTGCAGTCCCCAAGCAAAGCTTTCCCTTAATCCAATTAAAACGCACTTGTTTATGCTTATCAGCTCTTTATTTGGTTTGTTAAAAATGTGCAAATTACCCAGAGGCCTCTTTGTCCTCTGAACCAAAAGGCATCTATAAAGCTATTAAGTTAAATCCAATTAAGCGCAACTGCTGGAACTTGAGTGTGGTAGAGCAGAACAGAAGGGAAGGAGGGAGGGGAAGGGATTTTGCTGCAGAGAGGAGAGATTCTTCCTCCTCCTTTCAAACATTCCGTGAGTGTGGGCAGGAAAAGGACAGAAAGATCCACGTCTACCACATGCTGGATGGTGGATTTATATGTAGTGTATCGTTCAATTATGTCAGTAACTCCAACAGGTGGACACGATGGACCCATTTTGCAGATGAAGGAACTGAGACTCAGAGAGGTGAAGCTGGTAGTCCAGAATGTCCCACGACTGGGAAGTGGCAAGGGCAGGATTTGAGTCCTGATCTGTCTAAACCCTCTGCCTAGAATCTTGGAATGTCAGAGCTTAAAGGGTCCTTAGAGGTCGTCTGGCCAAGAGCAAGCCTCTGGAAACACACAAACGTGAGTTTCCACATCCATAAAATGTGTATAGCCATGCTAGCCTCCCCGGGTTTGGGGAGGATTCGATGAAGTGATGTGTGTCTTAAGTACCTGGTACATAGTAGGTACCTGTTACAGGCTAATTTCTGATAACTGCATTCCTGTCAAAACCCATCTCCTTCCCCTTCCCTATTTTTTCAGAAAGAAAGGCTGAGATCCAGAAAGGGAACATGACCACCTCAAAGTTACAGAGACCCCGTGACAGAGGTAGGACTCAAACACAAGTGTCTTGCCTTCTGATTTAGCACCTCATTTCAGAACCTGCACTGCTTCTCCATTTTGCAGATGAAAAAAAAAAAAAAAGAAAGAAATTGAGGCACAAAGTGTAGAAGACACTTGGTGGCCGGGTCATCAAGTTCAATACTGAGCCCAAGAACTTGGCAGCCGCCATGTCCTAAACTCTAGTCTTGGCACCGCTATTCCTTAGCTGTGTTGCCTGGGCACATGTCTTGACCTCTCTGAGCACCTGGTTCCTCCTCATTAAAATTGGGGCTCATCCCCCTTGTCCCAGTAAACTTTTAGGGTGCAGTGAGGTCAGGCAGGTGAAAGCCTCTTGTAAGCCAGAATGGCTGCAAACAGCACTGCACATGGAACATTTGGGGAATGGCTTGAGCATCTGTTCTTGTAGTCTCCAAAGATCCAGGATGGGTCTCTAATTCCCGGCAACCCTCTGACCCAGGGGACGCAGAGAGCTCAGGAAGGGAGAGAGGATGCCCAGGATTCCAGGCAACATTAATCCTATTACAGATGCATTAGGAGACTAACACTGGCTGAGTCCCAGGTCTCAGAAATCTGGGAAGCAGCTCACCTAAGTGGGCAGAAAATCACATGCGGCTGTACACAGGAGCCTGATTACAGCAACACCATTCCTGGGCTGCAATGATGCGCTCTTCCTAGTGCAAGGATAAACAGCTTGAAGTCAGACAAAGGTGGGTTCAACTCCCATCGCCATACCATCTCCCCAACCCAGTCACCTTGGTCAAGGGACTTCACCTCTCCAAGCCTCCATTCCTCCTCTGAATGTGAAATGTAGAATAATTGTCAATAATTGTTGAAAGTCGTTAATAATGATCTTAATAGTGATCATTATGACTTTTTCATTCCACTTTTTAAGACTCAAACCCTGTTGGGAGCAGCAGAAAGTCAAGAAGTAATGGTAACAGGTGGCTCTTCCGGAAATGATAATAAAAGGAAGCTTTTATTATTAGTGTTCCAAATGCAACATCTTTGTCCAATTGGCCCCAAGAGGCTGTGCGCGTGGGAAGAGAGTTGGACCTGTTGTATAAGAGGAAGAATGATGGGATATTCTGCTCTGACACACGCAATGGGATTTGCAGCAAAGCTGTGGACTAAAGGCGGGCTGTTGTCTTGAGGAAGGATTTTCCAACTGCCTTTATTCTCTTCTTTTAACACACAAAAGAAAGCCTAGCTCCTGGATTCTGCCAGGGTGCAGAGCAGACCCCCTTCCTGCTACCACTCCAAGGCTTACCACCAGATGATAGGGGAATACAACATAGGGAGAGGAAAAGAAAAGATGCTTCTTTTTCCAGAACCAGGAGTCGTAGAAGGAGAAGGGGAGAAGGATTCAGGAGAGAGGACTGCCTAGACATTTGCTTGGCCTTCCTTCTTGCAGCTTTGCCCCAGGTACAGTGAGGACAGGGGGGCTCTCTAGATCACAGCCTCATCTCACTGGCTTTCTCAGCACCCTCAGTTCTCATGTGGTATGGATGTGGGGCAGGACCAGGTGACCTTCACACAAGCTGGGATGCCTCACCTCAGTCCAAACTGGGAAGAGGGCAGAGGAGGGGTGCTGGGGTTCATATTCAGGGGAGCCACGGGAAAGCTAACCAGCCAAGCCCAGGGCAAGACCCTCTTTCCCTGGTCTTATACTCACACACACAGGACCAGGGAGAATGGAGACATTTCTCCACACGCACTGGGTCAGGGAGCCCTCAGGAGCTCTGGACTCCTCCACAATCCCCTGGGACCATCAGACCAAGCCCCGCCCTCCACATGCCCAAAACCACCCCAGGAGAAAAGCAGGAGGACACTTAACCTCAGGAACCTGTATAACTATCATCTGGACTAAAATGTCAAAACGGGGTTAGACTCGTTTGCTAGAGCTGCTGTTAACAAATTACCACAGATCGGGCGGTTTAAACATCAGAAACACATTGTCTCACAATTGGAGGCTGGAAGTCCAGGATCAAAGTGTCAGCAGGGTTGGTTCCTGCTGAGAGCCTAGAAGGAAAGATCTTCTCCACGTCTCTCTCCTTGGCTTGTACATGGCTGTTTCCCCCTCTGTCTCTTTATGTCATCTTTTCTCTGTATGTGTCTGTGTTCATATTTCCCCTTTTCATAAGGACACCAGTCATATTGGATTAGGACCTACCCTAATGACCGATTTCAACTTTATTACCTCTGTGAAAACTCTATCTCCAAAGCAGGTCACATTTTGAGGTACTGGGGGTCAGGAGTTCAACACATGAACCTGGGGGACACACTTCAACCCACAACATGGGTAAAGCTTAATTGTTTGTTTTTTGTTTTGTTTTCTGCCAATGCAGGGGGGTGGGAGAAGTTGGGACAGATGTCATAAGGAAGACCAGATCAGCTGCAGACAAAGAAATTACATTTTCTTCACACACCAACATTGCAGCAAGCATTCGAGGTGCAACCCCAATACTTAATTTACGCAGATTTGCGCAGCCTCCTGAAACAACGGTCTGAATTAGGCACGGCCCCCAGAGATAACAAAGCAAGTGCAGTCTGGTAGCTCCAGTAAAAGGGAAAAAATGGAATAAAACATTACAACAGCGAGAGCTAGCAACTCTGGGGGCATATAATATTGTCCAGAAGCTGTGATAAGCTCTTGACATGGATTATGTTATTGAATCCTCATGCAACCCTGCAAGACATTTTCCCCCACACTCCGAATCATATGGATGGGGAAACTGAGGCTCAGAGAGGAAAAGTTATTTGCCCAATCAACCTGGCCTCATTCCAGAGGCTATGCGTGTGATCACTGCCTACTGCACCCGCCTCTCTTCCCTGAGCTGGCTGAGCTCCTCTTAAGGCCTCCAAAGAGCGTGTCCCTCTCCTCCAAGGGAGAGGGTGGGGTCCAGACCTGAGGTGGGGCTGGTGTGCGGAAAGCTCAGATTAGTCAGATCTGCAGATTTCCCCCGGGCTTGAGGGTCAGGCTTCAGAAGCATAGCTATACCTAGCTTCTCCGGGGAGAATCCATCAGGGAGTTACAAAAACAATAATGGCCAACAATGACACTTCTAAAAAGGAAACAATCTACATGTCCCTCAATAGGGGGTTGCCTAAATAAGTTGTGGTTCTTTTACTAGGTTTGCTAGGAAATCAACTGAGCAATTAATGCTCTATGAAGGAATATGTGGTTGACACAGATTGATGTGTCTGAACCAAAATGTGAGAAAAAGATGGAGCTGTTGAAGGGGATGGACAACCACATTGAAGAGCAGAGGACAGTGGAGCCGGCTGTGGGGATATCTGGGTTCTTGCCCTGGCTCACCTCCGATGAACTGTGGAGTCCCATCAGGGATCCAGTGGAGCGGCTCCACTAGACTGACCATAAGGGTCTTGTCAGCTTTGACGTGTTCAGCTTGAGCAAGCCGTTTCCATAGAACTATCTGCATCCTTGAAGATGCTGTGGCCAGGGGACCAGGATGAGGTTTATAAGCAGGTGACACACCTGGGAAATCCAGGAACAAGAAAGGGGTGACGTTTAAGATTCCAACAAGCTGAAAACCCATTGTCCCTTGTTAGGGGAGCAGGGAAGCCCCCGCTCCATTCCCAATTTCTGGTTCCTTCAACCTTCTCGGTTCCTGCAATTCCACCTTTAGCATGCCATTCGTTTGGGCTAAGCAATGCCAGCTCCCTGATGCTCCTTCAAAGGAGGGAAGGAATATTGGATCAAATCACTCTTCTATTTTGAGGAGTCAGAGATGGGGGAGCAGTCGCTGACAGATGCATCCTGGCCCCCAGAATCAATCCCAGTTCAGCAACTCCCAGCCAAGATGTGAGTCTTCTCTCTCTAACTCCTGGGAGGTTCAAGGCTTTATAACAGAAAGCCTTTCTCTCCCTTCTGTACTAATTTCTTCGTACCTCATTTATTGAACGAGGCAGCAGCATATCTAGTGAAAGGGTAAGAGCCACCAAGCGATACAGGCGTGGGATCAAATCTCAACTCTTCTCCATACTAA
This sequence comes from Neophocaena asiaeorientalis asiaeorientalis, assembly GCF_003031525.2. Lineage (NCBI taxonomy): Eukaryota > Metazoa > Chordata > Mammalia > Artiodactyla > Phocoenidae > Neophocaena > Neophocaena asiaeorientalis. The sequence goes on along the minus strand of NW_020172781.1, from coordinate 5,473,512 downwards.
TATGTCGTAAGATTCAGGAAAGTGAGGACAGTGATTGCTGTCATATCCCCAGAGCCCAGCACAGTGTAGGTGCTCAATAAAAATCAATGAACCTTCCCAAGTTTCATCAATATAGAAAAAAAGGTGAAAACAATTTGGAAATGGTGACTTGTAATAGCCATTGTCATAAACTCGATGATGATGATGATAAAAATAACATCAGCTTGTGCTTATCTCTTCATTCATTCCACAAAAATACCGTGAGCACTTTTTGTGTACTAAGCACAGCTCTGAGTGCTGGGGATACAGAGGTGGGCAAGATATACACCAATCCCTGCCTTCATGGAGCTCACCGCCCAGTAGGGGAACAGCCTTAAGACAGTTAAACACAGAAATAAATGAAATTATTCCAGATGGCAATAAGTACCCTAATGGATATCTGTGTGGTTCTAGGAAACTTGAGCTCTTGAGTTGCAGCTTCTTCATCTCCAAAGTTAAGACACTTTTACGCTTCAGTCTTCTAATGAGGATGAAATGGGATGATGGATGTGGAATTGCCTAAAATCCCATCATGAGTCAAACCTTCCCAGTAAAGCGCTGGACCCTGAGCATTGTAAACTGCCTGCCGTGAACCAGGGGCTCATAGGCTGTTAGCAGCCACAAGCCAAGGCTGAGAGCCCCCTTTCCCACCTCCCTGTGTGTGTCCCTGCTCTGTGGCACCAGCATCTGGGAGCCAACCAGAAACTCATTCTATTATCCAGATGTTTATTCTATAGGTGTGTCAAACATCTGTATGATGGAAGCCAGGGAGAAGATAATCCAGATCCGCCTCTTCCAAAGCTAGGCATCTGGGCTCCAGGGACACTTGGGCATCAGGGAATCATTATCTGGCTGTGCTTCCTGCTGTAGTATCACCCAGTGCCCAACACAGACCTGGGGCCCAGTCGATTGCTCTATCCATGACTTCTAAGTGGAAGCTTGTGGTCATGGTTGTACCAGCCAAATCCTTAACAGAGTCCTGGTCTGGAAAAGAACTACAAAACAGTAGGAGGAGGGGAAAGAGGAGGAGGGAGGCATCTGGTTCCTTTAGTTTCAGGCTGCAATTAATCAGACAAAAGGGAAGGGAAAAAACCGAGGGAGGTAGAAGCACTCGATGGAAGCCTCCTTCATTTGTGACCGCTCCTAATGGTACAAGGGAAAGAACCGTGGCTTCTCCACTTCCAAACTAGGTGACCTGGGGCCTCAGTTTCCATGTCTGTGAAATGGGGGATAGTCCTACCCTTTCCAAGTTCCATCAATATGGGAAAAAATGTGGAGGTACTTTGGAAATGATGTAATAATGATTGTCATGAAATTAGATGATGATAATGATGATATAAATAACATCAGCTTATGTTATTTTTTCATCTGTTCAACAAAATACTGTGAGCACTTTTTCTGTGCTAAGCACCACTCTGGGCGCTGGGGATACACAGGTGGGCAAGATGGGCACGGTCCTTGCCCTGATGGAGCTCGCTGCCCAGTAGGGGGACAGTCTTAAGGCAGCTAAACAAATAAATCAAATCAATCCGGATGGCAGGAGGTACCATGATGAAAATGAAACAAGAGATCTGATAGACAGTGAATGGGGATGGAGGCTACTTTAAGTGGGGGAAGGGGTCAGGAAGGACCTCTCTCAGGAGGTGACACTGGAGCTGAGATCTGGAGGAGGTGGAGGAAGCAGTCATGCAAACAGAGGTCCCAGGATAGCAGACACGAAGGCCAGAAGTGGGAACAGCCTTGGATGTGTTAGCATTGTTGCCGTTGTTAACCTGCCTCTTTTGTTCTGGGGACGCAGAGAGGAATGCCTGACTGGGGAGCATCACGAGATAAAGATGGAGGAGGTGATGTCAGTCCTCTAGGGCCTTGTAAGCCACAGTAAAATGTTTGGATTATTGTACTCTGTGACGGATGGATGCTAACTCTGGCTGCTTTGTGGTGAGTGGTTGTCGGGGGGCAAGGCTGGAAGTGGGGAGACCAGTGATGGGGTGGATGCATGTCTAGATGAAAGAGGGCAGTGAGTGTGAGCCCAACACCTGCTAAATGCTTACATGCCACATCTCCTTTAATCCCCATAGCAACCCCGTGAGCTGCAAGTTCCTATTATACCCATTGTACGGATGAGAAAACTGAGGCTTTGGAGATGTTGAGTAGCTTGCCCAAGGTCATAGAGCCTTAACCTTAGCCCTAACCCTAGCTGATGTAAATGGTGGAGCTGAGGTTCCAACCCACTCAGTCTGACTCCTGAGCCCATGTGATCCTGGACCTTAACCATCAGAAGCCCTTTGAGTCAGGGGACAGAGCTGGGCAGGGTGTGCTCAGTCCTTCCTAAGGTCCTGCCTCTTTGGATAGACCCTGCAGGGATTACCCCCCTCTGAGTTGCTCCCTTGAATCAGAGGGAAGCCCCCAAACCTGGGTCTGTCTATGCTGCCAATGCAAGTGGGAAGTCATTCCTGCAGACGCCATGAATTATTTTATTTTTAAAAATACTTCTAATTGAGGCATAACTTAATTACTGTGAAGTACATTAGTCTTATATGTACAGATAAATGGGTTTTTACATATGAAGACAGCCATGGAACCACCATCTACATCAAGATAGAGATCATCTCTCACCCATACCCAGAACAATTTTGAAGGGTAAAGTTTATGCCCCAAACACAGCATGTCTCTGCCCTGTACCAGGTTTTTCCAAGATCTCCTGTTTCCCCTGGAAGGAAGACTCTGCTGGAAACTCCCAGTGACTCCCAGGTCTTAGGCAGGGGTCCTGCAGGGCAGACCAGCACCAAAGCCCTTGTCAACAAACTGAGAAGTGAAGAGGGTAGCTTGGTGAATGTCCAGGTCTGTAGAATAATGGTATTTAAAAATGATCCACATGAGCATTTCCACACACATCTCATTTCACAGCAGTCAGTGAGGTAGGAAGGAGGTCCCAATATTATTACAAAAAAGCCTCAGTTTCACCATCTGCAAAATGGGGGGATGGGAAGGGATGAACTTGATGAAGCAGAGTTCCTTCCAAACTCAACAACCCTAAGATTCTCAGGCTCAGGAGGAAGTGACAAAGCCACCCAGACACCACTTCCTCCCTCCAAACGAAAAACCTATCTCTCAGATTCCCCCACTCTCACCGCCTCAAAATCTGACACTGGAGAGAGAGCACATGCTTGCCATCGTTCTCCAGGGAGGAGTCTCTTCAGAGGACAGTTTATGTTTGCAAGTTGCTTTGGGGTCCAAAGAGACTGGGGTTTGAATTCTAGCTCTACCACTTACTAGCTGTGTGACACTGGGCTAGTCACTTCACCTCTCTGAATCTCAGTTTCCTCATCTGTACAGGCAGATGGTAATGGTCCTTACCACAAAGATCGCTGTAAGGATTCAATGAGTTAATGACAGGAAAGTGCTTGCAGGGTGTCTGGAGGATCCCCCAGGGCAGAACTCGGTGACCTCCAAGGTTAAACCCCAAGTTCAAGCACTTGGAGTGTCGTCTGCTTAAATTCCCCTCAGCCACCACCCACAACTGCGGCATTAATATGCTTCCATTTCTCTTAGGTTAATATATGTATTATTTATAGGGCTTTATTAACTGCTCAGAGGGCTCCCCTGAGAAATATAAGTGTGCATTGGGAGGTACATTTGAATAATATTTACAATTAATTTCCGTCAATAAAGCAATGCACCGAGGTCTCCGTGCAGCTGAAACGAGCCCTGGGTTGGTTTCCCACTAACCGGTCCCTGGAGAAAGCTTGGGTAGCTTTTAACTAGCTTTGGAATAGTCCGTTTCTCTCAAGCTCCACCTTGGCTCCCAAAGTCCAGGCACCAGGGCATTCACCTGGATGCCACAGCAGCCTCCCGCTTCCCCTCTCGCCCCTCTCCATCTTGTCCCCCAGAGCAGCCCTGGGCATCGGGCATCCTTTTAATAGGCAGGTCTGAGCACATTACTCCCTTAAACGTGGCTTCCCCTTCACCCCCATCCCACCGTCTGGCCCCGTCTCCTCTCCATCCTATCTGGTCCCTATTCATTCTACTTGCTCTGCTGCAGCCTCCACCCACTTTCAGTCACTCAGAGCCATTCTGCTCCCTCCCACATCAATGCCATTGCCTATGCTGTTTCCTCCACCTGAAACACCCTCTCCAGCACGTACCCACTGAATCAGTGCCTACCCATCCTTCACATCTCAGGTGTCGCTTCCCCCAGGAAATTTCCTTGGCCTTTGGACAGGGTCACATCCCTCTACAATATGTGGTAGCATTTACTATGGTTGTTTTCCATTTGGGGTATGTTTTTTTTTTTTAATTGGCTGTCACCACTGGCCAATGAATGTGCTCAGGAGGACAGAGATGGTGTATGTACTGATCATCCCCGCATTCCCAGTGCCTGCAGGGCCTGGCAAAGAGGACGTATTAAATAGATGCTTGTGGAGTGGATGAATGGGTGGATTTATAAACAGATGGTTACGGAAATGGATGGGTGTGTGAAAGGATGGCTAGATGAATGTGTGAATGGCAGCATCTGTCCTTGGGTGGCCCGATGCATGGACTTAGGAGTAAGGAGTCCTGGGTTTCACTCCCTTCTCTGCCATGGCTTGCTATTTTGTCTTGGGTAAGTCACTACCTGTCTCATATCCTTGGTTTCCAGGAAAATTACATGAGTTGGAGGGAATATTTTTCGAGATGTGGATTTCTTGAAGTTCAAAATTTGGGGAATGGGAGGTCGGGAATTTCAGGGCTTCTCCTGCTATCTCACAACATAGCTGTGTGACTTTGGACAGGACATTTCACCTCTCTGAGCCTCAGGTGGTATTCCACGAGTTGGGCGGGGAAGGCAAGGGTCAGGACCCCCCAGCATGGAGCCCCACGCTTGCTTCAGTTTCTTTATTTAAGAGAAATGTTGTCCTCAGAGAGGGGAAGCAAGCAAGCCCCCTACCTCAAGGTCTGACGAGCAGCTTCCTGGTTCCCCTGGTCTTGGATACCAGCCCCAGTAGCAATTTTCCAAAGCCAGAGCATCACGGCATGTCAGGAAGGAACGGGAGACGGAGGCCAGAGGCAGGAGTTGGGGAATCAATGACCACTCCATCCAAGCCAGCACCACCTAATTTTGCAGATTTCTCGAAGGGCAGCTCTTACGACCTCAGTTCCCTCATCTGTAAAATGGGAAAGACCTGGGTGGTTTGAGTCTGAATGGCCCTGTGGCTCTCATGATTGGTTGCTCTCTTCTCCCACCCATCCTGGCCCCTAAGCTCTCCAAGCTTAAGGGTTTAAGGCAAACTCCTCCCTCAGCCAGCACCTGGGTCGGTCCCCCCTTCTGAGCCCCTCCCTCTTGTCTTGCTCCTACTTCTTCTCTCCCTTCCCCTTCCCCTCCCCCTCCCCCTCCCTCTCCATCCTCCCAAGGGCTGAAGAAGCTGGGAATTCAGGCAGCAGACCCAGTTCCATTTACTACTGTGTGACCCTGAACAAGTGAGGTCCACCACCTGACCCTCCCTTTCTGCACTCCCCAAGGTGGGTCTGATGGTTCTCTTCTCACAGGACCGTTTTTGAGGGTTTGATGAGATTTTGTGCCTGACACATGGTAGATGCTTGATAAATGCCAGATCTCTTTTCTTCATTGTCCTTCTCTGTTTCCTTTGTGCTTCCCTCCTCCCTCCCTCTCCCCCACCCTCAAACAGCATCTTCTCTGCTTGTCCCTCTGCCCACAGCCCCGTGCCCCCTCCACCCACCCACCAAACCCAGGAAGCAGCACTGAGGCTCCAACTGGCGGGTCCTGGCCCTGGAGGGAGGGCTCTCGGGCACAAAGCGTGTTGGCTGCCTGTGGAGTAATTCAGGTGAACGTGCTTTGTGAACTGCAGGGCCTTTGTATGTGTGACCTGTGGGGTCGTCAGAAGCTGTAGGGACAAGGTTGAAAAGGGTGTTATGGCTGCACTTAAGCATTTGATGGGGAACTACAATCAGAACAGGAAGACTTGGTGGGGCAGCCAGAAAGAGCGAGCCCTGGCTCCGAGGAGGAAAACAGCTGGCTTTCATTTCGTTCCTGTTCATCAGCTTTTCCAATGACAAAATGATTTCCTGGCTTCCCCAGCCTGGCCTGACCTGCACGCAGCCCGGAAGGAATGAGAAACTGAGCCCCAAGGAACAGCACGGTCCTCCCCGAGTGGCTGGTGACTGTCTCTGGGGCCTGGAACACGTCCCACTCCATCTTGTGCCCTGGATGCTTCCCCTGTGAAGTTGGGAAAGGGGGTGACAGGGGGCGCTGGGCAATATTTAAAGCTCCCTTAGCTCAAGCTAAGTTCAGATTGCTCAAAACAATCGGAGGCCCCAGTGGGGTCAGTTCAGAGCTGCCTCACCAACACACTGACCCAAGAAGGGAAGGAACAGTTTGTCTCTTAACGAGGTGTGATTCCAAACAGCCCATGGCCTCAGGAACTTGCCGCCCGTGCTGTGTTGACGTTACATCTGTTCACTGTATCTTGTTGAAGTGGCTTCGCAACAAAGAAACTTGGAAGAGAGCAGAATATGGACACTTGGAGGCCAAAGGGCCCTCCTGTCAGGCCTCTCTCCCCACTGCCCTCCCCCAGAGAGCTGGGGGGGACACAGGAGGTGGGAGCCAGGGTGGGTGGCTGTGAATGGATGCCAAGGGAGCTGGGAGCCAAGTACATTTTCTTTGCCACGTTGGATCGTTTTGGAAAACTATTTGCAAAGCTGCCTTTAAAGCCCTTAAGATGTTTACATTAATCTGCTGAGGGATGCATATATATTTATGGTCAAAACCCCAAGCCTCTGCTGACTTATTTGAGCCAGACCGACCTAGGTTCAAACCTAGCCAGACTCTAACAGAGACCTGCTGGGTGCCCTTGGGCAAGTTACTTAAACTCTGAGCCCCAGATGTCTCATCCATAAAAGGGAAGGGATAATTGTACTTAACTCAGGGCTGCTGGGAGGGATAAATGAGATACACATGGAAGTGCTTAACATAGACGTGCTAAATAAATGTAGGTTACCAGGATAGTCTAGAATATTCTCCGTAGATACATTCTCCATAAAAGAACAGAGTTTCTGGGACCAGACGGAGCTGGGTTCAGACGGGTAACTGTGCCCCTGGCCAGCTGTGTGACGTTGGGTGTGTAACTTCCCTTCTCTGAGCCTCAGCTGTGTCATTTGTAAATGGGACAATGACACTGCAGCACAGGGAGGTGTGGGTCCCAGAAAAGACAATGTGACTGCACATAGGAGGGGCCCTAGGCCTGTGGGCCCCCCTCGGCCCTGCGTCTCAGGAGCACAGTCCAGTGAGCCAGGCTCCAGATTCTGCTTCAAGCTCGGGGACTGAGCCCTCGGACTCAGCTTCAGCCCGTGAGGTGCTCCGAGGTTGCTTCCTGCAGCTGATTTTGGACTAGCCTCCAGCCAGGCTTTGAGGAAGTTGGGAAGGAGTAGATGTCCCCCACCATCCTCCCATCTGCCTCCTGCCCTGGAGTGTTTTCTTCTGAGCATCTCCAGCAAGAACCAGTGGATCAGGGAAGAGGGAGGAATCCCTGTGATGGGGTGGAGGCTGCTGGTGAAGCTGCCCACCTCGAACCAGCCCAGGGTAAAAAATGCAAAGTGAGAACAGGGCTTGGGACAAGGGGCTGGCATCACCCCCACCCCAAAATAGCTACGGCCCAAAGCACCATCGCCCTGGGAGGTTCGAGGGTGAGTTGATACATGTCACGCACCCTTTGAAAGGTCTTTTCTTTCTTCATTCCTTCCCCCAAACCCCTGAGTCCTCATCACAGCCCTGCTTCTCTTGCCCTCACAAAGAGCCCCATGGCTCCTCAGGACCTGTTGCCTGTCTTTTCAGCTGATCTGAAAGTCAAATGCATGGTCCCGGGAGTTCCTGTGCTCATATGTCACCTTCTCTTCCCAGGGAACCTGGAGAAGGTGTGTGCATTTCCACACACCCTAACCCAGAGGAATGGCTTGAGTGGCAGGATTTCTGGCCAGCTATTGACAGAGGGATATGAGCGAGGCGTGACCTACATCACACTGGGTTTGCTCTGACCTCCTCTGCTCACACCAGGAATGGACCTTGAAAAGCGTTTCTGTCATTCCTGGGAAGCACTCAGGTAGGTAACTGATCCCTCTGTCTTATGCCCAGCCCAGTTCAGTTCATGGCAGTGCTTTTGAGAATTCTCCCTTTTTTGCTTTGCATCAGTCAAGGCTGGTCTCCCAGGATGCATGGGATGCTCTTCCAAGGCTGAGCACTGTAGCATGCTCTGTCCGCCGTGCCCCTGGAAGAAAGGAGTTCTGAGCCCTGGATTCCCAGTTCAAAACACAGTTCAGCCCCATGCAAAATACAGCGGGCATCTGTGGGCGCCCAAGATGTTCTTGCCGTGGTCTCGAGAAGGCGTAGCTTTGAGCCTCCAAGGTTGGGAGTATCCACGGGGGGCGGGGGTGTTCCAGGCGAGGCTCAGAGCATGCTGGTCTCCCTCTCGTTCATGGATGACATCTTGGTGAAACTTCTGTGGCTGGGATAGGAGGAGTGGCCTGTGTCCTCACTCAGAGCATGGACCAGACGGGAGAAGAGGGCCACCTTGAACTTCTTGAAGTCCTGACCCACGAAGACGTACAGAATGGGATTCATGCAGCTGTTGGCAATGGCGATGGCAGTGGCCAGGGGCACACCCAGGCTGAAGACGGAGCCAGGCATGGCGCTGTGATGGAGCTCCAGAAGGTACAGCGTGTGGTAGGGGCACCAGCAGAGGAAGAAGGTGATAATGATGGTCACGATGACCTTGAAGGGCTTCTTAGTCTTGGCCAGGCGGTTGCGCCGCAGCTTGCAGACGATGGTGACGTAGCAGGCGGTGATGATGAGCATCGGGGTCAGGAAGCCACAGAGGAAGCGGGTGATGGTCACCGCCACGTGCCGGCCAAAGCCCACAGCGTCCACTTGGGGATGAGTGGGCCACGAGGAAGAGCTGGTGGCAGACAGGCTGAAGTTGTTAAAGCAGGATATTTTCCCGTGCACATGGGCTGTGTCCCGGAAGACGAGGGATGGGGAACTCAAGAAGAAAGCCAGGACCCAGATGACCATGCAGGCCATGTAAGCCAACCGGACGCTGCGGTGGTTCTGGGACCAGACGGGAAGGAGCACGGAGATGCAGCGGTCGGAGCTGATGACAGTGAGCAGGAAGACGCTGGTGTACATGTTGTGGATGAGCAGGAAGTTGCTGATCTTGCACATGGCTGTGCCGAACACCCAGTGGTAGTCCATGGCGGCGTAGGTGATGTGGATTGGGAGGAAGACGTTGAACAGGAAATCCGCAACGGCCAGGTTGAGGAACCAGACGGTGTTCACCGTCTTCTTCATCTTGCAGGTGGCGATGATGATCACCAAGCCGTTGCCCAGGATCCCGAGGAAACAGATGATGCTGTAGACCACCACCAGGAAGATCCTGACCACCCTGCCTTCCAGGGGAGATAACTCCTCCAAAACCACGACGGGGTCGAAATCATCAGAGTACACGTACTCGTAGGTGAGGGAGGTGTTGTTATCCTCATCCTCCATTCTCTGCAAGCGGAGGCAGGGGTCATTAGGGGAACTTTGATGAGAACTGGCTTTAAAAGGTTGACCTTAAAGCCAGCGCAACTGACCATGTCCTCCCTGGCTGTGAGCAAGGCCAGTTGGGTGGCTTTGCTATTTTATTTACTGGACTAACACCTCTCAGGCACCTCCTATATATCGGGTACTATTCTAAAGGGTTGAGGTATGTAAACTCTTTTCATCCTCATAATAACTCAATGAAAGTTGTTACAAACCCCATTTTACAGATGAGGAAACTGAGGCACAGAGAGCTTGAGTCACGTGCCCAAAGTCATACAGCTGGGAAGAGGCAGAGCCAGGAGTCAGGCCCCAGCTTCAGAGTCTATGGTCCCTCTGGACCACCATGTTTTTGCTTCCTCTCTGGGACCCTCCCCTTTCCCTTACAGTCTAGTGGGAGACAACTATTCATCAAAAAACTCCTCAAATCATGGAAAAAATCGCAACGATGCTAAGCGCAATGAAGGAGAGGTGCGTAGTGCTGCAAACTTGGTTCCGACCATATTTCCAAAACCCAGGGACCCCTGCACTGACAGTGCACCCACCTCATCCTCGTCCCCCACTGATGCCCTTTGGAGAGATGAGTTCAGATTCCGTGTCCCTTACCGTTCCCTGTTACGATGCCCAAAGCTCTCCAATGTGGGTCCTTGGCCAATCAGTTCCCAAACACAGCTGGAAACACCTGCAGGGAAGAATGAGGAACAGCAGTTGGCTCTGGATCTAAGAACCAGAGGTTTGGGTGGACCCAGAGCCAGAGGTTGAATGTATCGCTGTTACTCCCACTTTCCAGAGGAGGAAGCAGAGGCTCAGAGAAGCTAAGTGATGTGCCCGAGGTTACCCAGCTGGGAAGTGGTGGAGCCCCCTGAACCCAGGTCAACAGGTGAACCCTTCATCCCAACCCCCATCTCCACCGACCCCCCCCCCATCCCAGCACATCCAGAGACGAGAGCCCGATTCAGGGATGGGTGCAGGGGAGAGAGTATGGATGGCTCGATACAAATCCACTGCCAGGGCAGGACCCAGAAAACACCATTTCAGGCAGTGTTGGGGACACAGGAGACAAGAAGAGGAACTGCCCAGAGCACCTACTCTGTGCCAAGAACTATAATTTCCTCATCACATTAAATCCTCCCAGAGGTTCTTCCAGGCAGGTGATACTACTCTTGGCTTGGAGCTGCGGAAACTGAGGCTCAGAGAGAAGCATCCTTCTCACCGGGCATCTTCTGGGCCCTCTGTTACCAAGAATTGGGCCCTGGTGTCACAACGGTCCAATGAGACAGACACAAATACATTCCCTGAGCATCTACTATATGCCAGAAAGCTGAACTGGTACTTCATACAATCCCCATAACAACCTTGTTGGGTATTTTCCCAATGTATGGAAGAAGGAACAAAGAGTGGAGAGTTTGCAAGCTTGGGAGATCTTGGAGGAGGTGGTCTCATGCATCGTTCACACCCAGCCTTGGCCACCTGCCAGCTCTGTGGCTTTGGACACACGACTTCTCCTCTCTGAGCCTCGGTTTCCTCATCAGTAAGATGGGAATACTCACTACTTCACGGAAAGGATGTAAGGATTACAGGCAATCAGGAATTTGGAGCATTTGGCTCAGTGCTGGCACACTCGATAAATATTAGCGATTACATTGCAACCCAAGGGTAAACAGCTGAATTCTGAGCTGGAATCCGAGCCCAGGGCGCTGACAACCCAGAGCCCATGCACTTTCCACCACCCATGTCCTCCCCATCTGACAAATGGGCTCTAAACAAGATGTCTCAGCCTGGCGACACTGGCAATCGACACTTCATTATAAGTAAGTCCAACCCTTCTCCATATAAATTCATCATTGCTGCTTGATGGGCTTGAGGTTGTATTTTATTGCATAAAAGTCATCTTTCGCTTTTTATTAAATAAAAGCCACTTGGAAATTTCCATTGAGGACTCTGGGCTCAAAGGAGTGGGCTGCATCATCCCGCTCTACAGCCTGGGTGAAGAATCCGGAAGTGTCCAACCAGGGGTCCCCAAGGACTTCCTGTGGGATGCGGAGAGAAGACGGGGAGGCAGCAGCTGCCCCCTCCCCCAACGCCCACAACTGGGGGAAACGTCACAGGTGTTCACGATAATAATGTATGTGCTGAGCATGTGATTCAGATGGTCTCACTTTGACCCAGGAGGGGCCACAGCGAGGCTGAAGGAGATGAAGACCCTTGCCCAAGACATCTGGGCAGGGGGGTGGGAGAGCCTGGATTTGAACCAGGTCTGCAGAATGTGGGATCTTGCCCGCCACTCCACGCTGCGAAATCGTGATCTCATGACAGCCACCGAGTGTGTCCTTGAGGAAGGAAGGAGCATGCCCGCGTTCCCTGTTCCGGGCTGTGCACGATGCAGGGACGAGGCCATGGCTTCCCAGGTTGCTTTTCCACAGGGGCTCACGGTCAGTCACAAGGGACAAGACAGAGGTGGTGCTGTGTCCTGAGCAAGGCCAGGCTGCACCCAGGGAGCCCCCCGGAGGGGCATCCCCTATCCTGGGCATTGGAGACTTCCTGTGGCAGGTGGGCTATGGGCTGAGGTTTTTTTTTGTTTTGGGGGGCGTTTTTTTGCTGTACGCGGGCCTCTCACTGTTGTGGCCTCTCCCGTTGCGGCGCACAGGCTCCAGGCGCACAGGCTCCAGACGCGCAGGCTCAGCGGCCATGGCTCACGGGCCCAGCCGCTCCGCGGCACGTGGGATCTTCCCGGACCGGGGCATGAACGGCAGGCGGACTCTCAACCACTGCGCCACCAGGGAAGCCCGTACGGGCTGAGTTTTAAAGGGCAGTTGTGAGTTAAGACGGGAAGGAGGGAGGAGGGAGGGCGTGCCAGGCCGTCTCCCCCGCCCCCGCATCCCCCCCTCATTAGCGGGGCGGGGGGGGCGGCGGTGTCTGAGCCCCCAGAGGAGGGCGAAGAGCAGCAAGGTCTCAGGACCCAGCAATTGGCACTGAAGCAGCTGCAGAAATGCGACATCACATCTGGCTCTCCGGCTGGGCTGGAAGCAGCTCGGGGTCGGAAGTCACAGGTCTTTTCATCTTTGAGCAGGGTGGAGGCCAGGCTGGGCCTGCACAGGGTGGTGCTGACATCCCCCGGCATGTCTGTCCAACTACTCCTCACCCCTCATCCCCCCAGGAATGTCAGTGTCCCCCACAGGTGTGTGCCCTTCCCCTCCACTCCCCCCTGCCTGAGCCCCTGGGATCTCCCTGCAGGGGGGCGCGCCAGTCACAGGTTTGCCCTCAGCCTCAGCCTCTGCTCTATCCCCGACATACATCCCTCCTGTCCTGTACTGCCCCCAGCCTGGGCAGTAGAGCAGAGCAGTCAAGGACACAGACCTTGGGGCCCGGCCTAGCTACCAGCGTCCACATCCTCCTCCTTCATGAACTCCCTGTGACCTTGAGCCACTCAGGTATCTTCTCTGTGCCTCAGTTGTCTTATCTATAAAATGGGTATGATGTAATAGTTCAAATGGTTGAGAGGATTAAATGTCACATGCAAAGTACTAAGAACAGGGTCTCTTATGGGGTAAGCACTATGTTTTTACTGTCATTATTACTGTTATTATTATCATCACTTTCCCCCCTCAGTCTTCTACTCTTAACTCCCTTCTAAAATGGCCTTTGCCATTCGAAAATGGTGGGAGGGGCCAGGAAGGCCAGAGGACCTGTGCATCTTGCCCGCTTGTCTCCCCAGCTCTGGGTTCAAGGGCAGGTCAAGGGCGATACAGGCAAGAATTTGCTTCTCTAAGCTCCGGTCTCCTCACCTCTCCAGAGGGGTAAGAACCCTTCCCTCATTGCTGTTGGAAGGGTCATAAGAAATGACAATGACTCCTTTGCCAATCGTAAAGAGCTGTAAAATTCTCATTGTTCAGATTCCTTAAACCCTCTATAACCAGGAAGCTTAGGAAAAAAGGGTATAAGTATACATACATAATATGTGTATACTAACATTGTATACATAATATGTGTATGGCTGACATTTATTTGAGCACTCCCTATATGCTATTGTGCTCTGCAATAGCCTTACAAGGATACATTAGCTTGCAGTTAGGAAAACTGAGGTTCAGAGAGGTGAAGCAACTTGCCCGAAGCCACACAGCTGGGAAATCTGACCCCAGAGCCTGACTTCCAAGGATCCCAAGTGAAAAGTCTCTTGGGTTCCCCCTGCTTCCCTGAGAGATTAGGAGTCCCAATCCCACCTCTCTGAGCTCTCTAAGCCTTAGCTTTGAACCCTGAGAGCCCAGACCTTCATCACATTCTTGATCCTCCCATGGAGCTGCCTTCCCCGGTCTCCCTTTGCCTTGCCTTCAAGGTCCCTACAAGCAGCTACCACAGGGAAATCACATCTGTGATGCTGTATTAGTCCTGGACAGTGATGCTACCCACTGCCTCTCTCAAGGTGCCCTTTATGAAGTTCCCTGCCCAGTGAGAAATGCCCTGGAGAATTCAAGGTAAGGAAAAACATTATTTCCTCTGAGGAACTAGGCTGCTTCCTCAATCTTAATAAACAAAGTTCTACAAAGGATCATGGTTCCCTTTTTGATGTGGCCAGAGTCACATCTGCAGGTCAGAGGCAGCAAGCCCATCCATCCTGCTGGTCTGCAGTTCCTGCATTGGTTTGGGTTGGCTCTGATGTCTACATCTAGCTATACTTCATGTTGGTTTTAGTTCCTTGTGATAGATAAATCGGGGCACACTCTAGCCCAAACATTGTACCAAGCTTTTTAGTGGCATTCGCTCATACGTCCCCAACAAACCCCAGCAGTAGTACTGCTGTTACTCCCAAGGTAAAGGTAAGGAAGTGAGGCTAAGGCACAGTCAGCTAGTAGCCAGTTCACACCCAGGTTGCTGGGACTCTGTGCCCTGCTCTTAACCATCTTGCTTTCCAGGAAGTGGAGCACATCTTTCCATGTCTGTTCACACCCTTGCTGATGCCCCAGGGTCCCCAGCTCCACCCTCCCGGGAAACCTCCTCTTTGCTCCCCTTTCTTAGCCCCTCAAGGAACCCATGTTCCCCAGTTTTGAGGACAATCTGGCTGAGGTCTGGGGCACAGATGGGAATCGTTTGCCAAAGCTGACACTGTCCATCACAGCCCAGGCGGGCAAGCGAGCCTGTAGCCAGACTGTCCTTCTTTCTGCCCTCGGCTCCCCAGGGAGCCCAGGGGACAGATGAGCTGTGCTGGCGCGGCTCCCAGATTCTTCGTGTGATCCCAAACTCACACCCATTTGGAACCAGGACCTAGAGCTGATCTGCTCTGAGGCTCCTGAGACAGACTCTCCAAGCCCGTCTTGGCAGTCCTTTCTTTGGGACAGTTCCCATAGGTCCCCAGAAGGGGATGCCAGGGAGGAGGTGGTAGGGGAGGCAGGAGACCCGCTATGACACCGGAGCAAGTTTCTTCCCCATCTCTGAGCCTCGGTTGTGCCATCTGAAAAATGGGAATGATAACCCCTGCCCTGCTTACTTCTCAGGACCGCTGGGAGCACGCATTAAGGCCCTTCAGCTTGTCCCAGGCTTGGTGAGGATGATGGAGAGAGACCCAATGTGAGTCAAGGCCCTGGGAGGTCTGAGAGCTCCACTTTGTGGAGTGACAAAGCTTCCCGAAGTGAAGTAACACATTTGCTACGTGGCATCTGCCAAAAATCAAAATCACTCTTTTTTTCAGGGTGTAAGAGTTTCTATTCCCTTTTAAATTTCCTCTACAAGTTCAAACTCATCTCTGAAAACCAGGCTCCTCTCCAGCTGGTTTTCCCTTGGCATCCCTCCCCCCACCCCCTGCAGTGGGTTAAATGTCTTCCCTCAAAAAAAAAAGATAAAAAAAAAAAAAAAAATAAAAAAAAAAAAAAAAAAAAAAAAAAAAAAAAAAAAGATAGTTCACCAGAACCTGCAAATGTGACCTTATTTGGAAAAAAGGGTCTTTGCAGATGTAATTAACATAAGGATCTCAAGATGAGATCATCTTGGATTAAGGTGGACTCTAAATCCAATGACAAGTGTCCCTATAAGAGGAAATGACAGAAGGAGGTTTGACACAGAAACAGAGAAGGCCATGTGAAGAGGGAGGTGGGGCCTGGAGGGATGCAGCCATGAGCCAAGGAACACCCAGAGCCCCAGAAGCTGGAAGACACAAGGAAGGGTCCTCCCCTAGAGACTTCAGAGGGAGCACAGCCTGCGATGGCTTGTTTTCAGACTTCTGGCCTCCAGAACCACGAGAGAATATACATTTCTATCGTTTTAAGCCACCCGGTGTGCAGTAATTTGTTACAGCAGCCCTAGGACACTAATACACCTCCGTTCTGGCTCCGCCGGCACCCTGCTCCCCACTGCGGGGCACGCAGTATTTATATGATTATTACTGGCTTCACACATCTGACTAGATTGCAAGCTACCTGAGGGGGAGGACTGGGTCTTATTCAGGCTCCGTATCTCAGGTCAGAGCAGGATGTGGGCACCAAGTGGGTCCTCGGGATATTGCTGTGTCCTCACATGGTCTTCCCTGTGTGCGTGTCCTAATCACCTCTTCATATAAGGACATCAGGCAGATTGGGTTAGGGCCCACCCTAATGACCTCACTTTTCCCTAATCACCACTTAAAAACCCTGTTCCAAATACAGTCACATTCCCAAAGTACTGGGGTTCAGGACGTCAGCATATGAATTTGGGGGAGGGGACACAATTCAGCCCATAACACCTACATAGTTGTCATTATTGTTAGAACTTAACATTGCTATTTGCTGTTCCTCCAGATCGCTCCCTCTGTACTGGGATTGCCAACTGGAATGTACAGGGAACGCCTTCCTGCAAATCAGAAAACACAGCAACCCCAGCAGAAAAATGGGCTAATGATAGAAACAGGTAATTTACAGGAGGGAAACCTCCAAACCGAGGTATTAGACAAACTGATCATCAAAGACATGCGAATGAGAACTGTGGAAAGGTTCCAGAAAGCTGGGATGGAGACCCCCTGGGGCTGGCACAGGCTTCATGCCTTGCTGCTGGTACCCGTGAACCCCTGCGTGCCCCCCAGCTCATGTGCGGTGTTTGGAGGGGCATGCCTTAGCATTGGTTCTCCAGAAGCAAACCTCACATAAGCCTTCCTGCAAAGGTGATTATTAAGGAAGTGTTCCAGGAAAACCCAGTAAGGGAGTGGAGAAGTAGGATTAGGAAAGGGAGGAGGTCCGACAAGGGGGCAACGCCAGGCAAAATCCCCGGGGGAACGTGGCTTGGTTCATGCCGCGGTCAGGGAAGAATGGAGGTTGAATTCCAGAAGGCTATTTATATCCCTCCATGCTGCCCTAGGCCGGTCTGCAGTCCCAGGCCCTCCCAGTGCCCGAGGGCCAGTCCTCCGACAAAGAGCCACAGGTGCCGCTGTCAGTAGCGAGAGCTCACGGGGAGGCTGTGTGCCCCCAAACGGTCAAAGATCCAGGCATCTCGGGCAGCGCAGGGGCATCTGCTGACGGCTGGAAGCTGGAAGCTGCTTACGTCCGGTGTGGGAGAGGCAAAAAGCTACGCAGCTGTTAGAAGCAACAGATTAGCAAGTGTACTCACAGCGAAAGAACACGGCTATTTAAAACCACCTACCCAAATAGCACTTAAGTACACTGAAAACAAGCCTCCAAAAGCAGTAACACACTTTCTGCAAGAACAGGGCCAAATAATGAGATACACGCTGAACAGATTAGAATAGCTCCTTGGGTGCGGGGGTGGGAGGGAGAGGGAGAAGGAAAAGGGGAAAAAGGAAATGAATGCAGAGAAGAATGAAAATAAGACAAGGGCGGGGGCTTCAGAGGCCTCTGAGGCAGATGGGGATGGGTGGAGGGGTGTCATTATGTCAGCCTTCCCTCCCCTCCTGAGGTCCAGAAAAACCCAAAGCAAACAAACACACACCCCAAATTCCTGCCCCCGGGGTTCAGGCTTGGGCAGTGACCAGCCCATGCCTGGGTCACTGAATCCCTCATAAAGCCACATTGGGCAGGAGAAGGACCAAACAAGCAGCCTTGTCCCTGCCCGGGGCCTTGAGAGCCCCGCCCTGCCAGCCTTCTCCATCAGGCTGGGAATGAACTTGGATGAGCCCACAAAAGGAACAGCATCAACCCAGTCAGAGGTGGCTGTGCGGTGGCCAAGGGCCGATTCCTCCTGCCGGAGGCCAGATAGACCAGGCAGAAGACCCTGCACAGATGGTCCTGCCCTGCCCACCTGGCCAGGGCAGACAGACCTTTGCTGGGGAAGGGGTGGGAGAGCTCAAGGCCACATCTGGTTCCTCCCACCACAGAGAGCAGAAGCCTCAGACAGATGTTCTTTGCTTAGTTTTTATTAAGCAAATGTGTATAGAGCCCTCACCAAATTCCAGGCACGGTTCTAAGCACTATTACCGAAGAGGAAATTGTGCCAGAGAGGTTAAGTGCCCAAGGTCACACAGATAGCTCAGGTAAGCAAGATAGGCCAAATTCGTCATTCCAGACAGGAGGGAGCTCAGAGCCCGGTGAACTGCCAAACCCACTCTCCTTCCTTGTCCACTGCCTCGCCTCCTTGGGACATTCCAGAATCCTCTAGTCATTGCCCCAGTGGAACCTCCCAAGAGTCCCCACGAGGTCAGGGTGTGCATTTTCCAGGTGGGGCAAGACGAGGCTCTCCTGGGTTTCCCCCAAGCCCCCGTGCCTCTAGGTAATGGCCTTAAGGGGAGCATGTCACATCCCAGGTGCTGCAGGAAAAGCCCTTTGGAGGGGGGCTCATTCATTCATCCATCCTTCAAGGATGCGTGGAGCCTGCTGCCCCCTGGCCCAGGAGAGGAGGCCAGGGTGCCATGGGCACAGCTCTTCCCACCTGGACCTCCCCCTAACCCTGCAAGGTCACTGTCTTCAGTCCTGATTTACCGAGGGGATGTCTGAGGCCAGGCAGCAGTGGGAGAAGGGTCATCTGCCTGCAGTCACACACCTGGTTAGTGGCAGTGCAGGAATTTGAACACAGGTCCTTAGGAATCCAGGGCCCCACCTCCTCCAGCTGCCACCTGCTGGCCTATGTCCCCTGGGCTCAGGGGACAGCAGGGCTGAGAGCCATCTGGGCGGCAGACGTGGCCTTCAGCTTCCTCTCCGTGTCATTGCCACGCCCCTCTGCCAGACTCTGCAAAGGACTTGCTCCCTTTCTGTCCGAGTCTGGTCTCTCCCTGCTTGCTTCTCCATCGTCAGCCTCTATCTTGGTCTCTCTCCCTTTGTCTCGTCTTGTATTCTCTGTCTGTCCCTGTCTCTGTGTCTCGCCCTGCCTCTCACTTCTCTGTGCAGTCTCCCTGTCTTCTCTTTGTCTCCCTGTTCCCTCCCTCTCTCCCCACCCTCCCGCCTGAGAGGCCAACCCCTCACCTTCCGGCATCACTCACCTATGTGCCTAGCGGGCTACACCGCAGGCTGCCACCCTGTCTCCCAGACCGCTGCCTTCCAGCTGCTGCGTCTCCAGCCTATGGCTAACCGTCTCCTGGCTGCAGGCCCCAGGCCGAGTGCAGGGGCTTTATCAGGGCCCGTGGGCGTGGGAGCCCATCGGGGAAACTGGAAACTCTTCCCCCCATGTTTGCCCTGGCTCCTGTCCGCGTCTCCCACCTCCCCCATGGCCCACCCTGACAGTCCGGGCCGGGCGGCCCCGGATGCCTCTCCTCCAGCTTTCAGAGCCTCCAACAGGCTCTCAGGAGCTGGGAGGCCCCTCAGAGGGCATTCTGTTTTGTAGCCGGGGAAACGGAGGTCCAGGAGAGGGACTGACCCTCCCTAAGCCTCAGAGAAGAGGGCCTTAGCCTGTCTTGCCCGTGATGTATCCCAGAGCCTAGAAGCCAGCCTGGTGCTTGACACACCTTATGCCTCAGCACTCCGCCCTCAGGCCCTCAGCTTGTGACATAGATTTGCAAATGAAGCCTCACTCAGAGAGGTGAAGTGACTCACCCGAGCTCACACAGCCTTTAAGCGTCAGCCCAGGGTTTGAACCAAGGACCCTCTGACCCCCAAACCTTGGCTATTTCTACTTGCCCAAGATCACAGCCTGAGCCAGCAGGTGAAACATAATGGGGCCTTCCAGGCACCACTCTCCCTGTCACAAATGTCCCTCCTCGGCAGTGTCCCCACCTCCCCCAGGCCCTGCCAGCCAGCTTTGGTCCTGATACCTTGGCCTCTGCCACAGTCCCCTGTCTGGTCCCGTCCACCAGTCCCTCATCCTTCAGGGCAGAGAGAGGGGGCCTCAAGCCCCACCACCGGCTCCACGAGATACTCAGGGGTTACCATCCCTGGATCCCTAGCCCTGAGAGACTCGGGAATCTCGAAACTGCACGGCAGCAGCTGTTCCAGCCACAGCCCTGGCTGCCAGCGCTGGGACAGAATTAGCTCTGTGTTGGGAGAAAATTTCCTCCCTGGTCCCACGCCCACACCCGGGAGCTCGGGCTGAGTCACCGTAGTGGGGATCGAAGGAGCTGGCTGCCTAACAGCCTACCCCATTTTCTTTGGGTTGGGATGGGGCTGCGTTTGGGCTTAGGACTCTGCAGCGGTGGGAAAAAGCAAGGAGCTTATGCCCTTCGACGTGGGCAACCTGCTTGCCCAGAGGCCCCAGGAAACCTCCAGTGCCTGACGGGAGCACTGAAGCAGGAAGACTGCCCCCACCCCCCCCACCGCCACCGCCAAATGTCCACTCCGCTGCCTGGATCCCCCCCATTAGAATGATCCATGCCTTCTCCCCAGTGTGCTGTCTTCACATTCACTGCTCCCTGCTCTGTGCCCTGCAGGCTGAGCTGTAGGAATAATATTATTAACTCCCTGCCCTCTGACCTCCAGTTGACTCAATCCATGAAGGCCCAGCAGGGGCTGCAAGACAGGAAGAAAGCAGGTCAGGTGTTTATTGTCCCAGTGCCCTCCCTGCAGGGTCTCCATGAGTCGGTCACAGCTACACAACCTGGGTCCCAGTAAGCAGTCCCTCCCTGACCCCTCGGCCTAAGGGCAGGAAGGTCTCCTTGTATCTTAGACCTTGGGTCTAAGATACAAGGATACATCATTTAGGCTGTCCACACTTTCTAAGTCCTCCCTTGCCTAAGCACTCATCAAGTCCTCATTTGAGTGGGTCATCTGTTTCCCGCTGAGACCCTGACCCAGAATCCAGACTCTCTGTGTCTCCCCCTCCGACACCCACATATCTGTTTCCTAAACAGCTCACAAATCTGTCCATCATTTCTGCCCGCCTGGGTGAGTGCTAGAGATCCCTAACCAGCATGTGACTTCCACTATAATTTCATTTTCCACCTAGTAGCTGGAGAGACCATTTCAAAATGCAAACTGCATCACAGCTCTCCCTGCTTAAAAGCCCCTGCCTACCCTAGGACTGAGCGGAGGCTGGACCCCAGCCCCAGAGAGAATCCTGACTGGGAAGCAGATTCCTGGCCCAGGTAGAGGGCGGACTCTTCCTTGCAAACCCAGCCCCACTATTTTACTGCAGACCCAGCAGCTATTCCAGCCACAAAAGACCCCCAAGATTGTTTGGATGTATGTGTCTCTTTGGACATATGTCCAAGATTGTTTGGACGTATGTCTCTCTTTGTTTGGATGTATGTCTCTCTTTGTTTGGACGTATGTCTCTCTTTCCAGGCCAAAAGGCTACTCTGGCCCCCACCGTGGGTCCAATGCACAAACACTACGAATTCTCCCGGCCACTCAGCTTACATCCAAAGCGGTCAGGGAAATAGCCTGGGTCTCTCCCCCGTAAACAGTGCCCCAGCCCCTGGAGGTGGCCTGTAAACAGATTTTCTCCCATGCTTATAACCCACTGGACTGGGAGGCCTGGCATCCCGTTCGCTTAATCACCTGAAGTCAGCCTTGAGTCCACTCACGTAAATAATCCCCAAGCTGTGTACACAGAGTATCTGGAAGGCAGCAGGCACAGGGGTTTTACGTGAGCCGCTCAGGATGTGGTCGGAGGAGGCTGCCAGTGGTGGTCGCCGTCTCCCCAGTGCTGGCAATGCCCTCAGTGTTCTGCTCATGGCGTGGGCTTGGAGCCCAGACTCTGAGTGGCTCCTGGGTGCCCTGCGAGTTGTCATAGTTCCAGCCCCTGTCCCCCTAAATCCAGGCCAGCACAGCCCACCTTCAGCCCTGAGGGCCAGGCTGCATCTGATACCGCCCCAGAGCATGGCTTCTCCTCTGGGTACCTTGAGATGCGTGGAAGGGAGCAGCCAAAGGAACTGTCCCCATCTTTAGTGCCCCAACCTGCTGCGGGAAAGAAGGGCGAGGAAGCTGAAGACCGGCCTCATCTGCTTTTGCAGCCCCTCCCTCTCTCTCTGTTACTCTGAGAACCTTACCAGGCCCCTGAAAGTCACTCCTGGACATTCTGGTAAAGAGCTTTTGACCCTAGAATGCCAGGGTTAAATATTATAATAATCACCAAAATATCAATATTTTATTGAGCACCTACTATATATGCCAGGACATTGAGAAGCACCTTATGTGTATCATCTCACACAAACCCAGGGGGATGATTATGGCCATTTTAGAGTTGAGGAAGCCAAGGCCAGAGAGGTTAAGAGTCTTACCCAAAGTCACGTGGCTAGTGAGAGGCAGAGGTAGGATTTGAACCCAGATTAAGAATACAGTACTCTTTCTTTTATACCTTACAGGATCTACTTGGCAAATGTCTTTAGATAAATCCCTGACCATTTGGGGCCTTGGTTTCCACAACTATAAAACAAGGAGGTTGGAGTTGATGGCATCAAAGGCTCTCTTCCAGCTTTAAAATATGCCATAATTGAACGGGCCAAGTGTCTGTCTATTCCTAGCCTTGTGCCCATAAAAAGACAGCATGGCTCAGCTCCACGCTGTGTGACCCTAGACAAGTTGCTTTACCTCTCTGAGCTATAGTAGGGTTGCCTATAAAATGGCAATAATAAAACCTTCCTTTCAGAAAATCCAGGAATCTGGATGAAGCGATCTCTTGGGACCCCTTGCAGGATTAAGATCTCTGGGATGGAAGTTCAAGGTTAATTTACAAGCCTCCCCACCACAAAGACCCCAAGTCTGGGGTCCTTACTGACTGTGACAGTGTTGTCTCAGACTCGCCCCCCTCCCCCTTCCCAGCTGCACAGTGGCTAAAAGCCCATACTTGAAAGTCAGTCAGACCAGGTTTAAAGGCCCTTCCTCATTCAGTGGCTGTGGACATATTACCTCTCTTCTCCAAGCCTCATTGTGCTCATTGGTAAAATGGGGCTGATATTATTACCTCCCTCCTAGGGTTACCGTGAGCATATCACAAAACGATGAGGTGAACGTGGTATCTGGTGCGCAGCAGGTGCTCAGCAAACGTTTGTATAGAAAAATCAGATGGTGACGTGCCTGTGAGATCCGGTAGCATCCCTGTCTCATGGAGGGAGGGGAGAAAGCCAGGCCGAATATCCAGTTTGCAGATGCTGAACCAAAGCAAAGGGCTGTGTTACCAGGAAACTCACAGAGCTCAAAGATGAGCCTGGATGGTGTCTGGAAGTAGAGGAGGGCTGGGAGCCAGCCAGCGGTTGCTCTCAGCCTCCTCCTTCCAGACCAGATGCCGCCCGGGGCCGGATGAGGAAACGGTGGCTACTGCCATTCCCTCCCCGTCTCGGCCCCTTCTCCCTTCCTGGCATCCCCACATCCTCTGCCAGAGCTTCTGCAAAGCATTTTTCAACTTGACTATAGTCCCTCGGTTAAAACAAGCATTGTCCCACTTCCGGCCGCACAGGGCATTAAAGCATAACAAGGAGGTGCCCGGGCTATGTGGCCTCGGGCCCATTCTCCACATCTCCAACCTTCCGTTTCCAACCTGGCACACAGAGATGGCCCAACATACTGGGAAGATGAAGGAAAATGATTATATGAAGCACCTAGCAAAACAGCCAGCCGCTCATAGGGCCTCAGACGATGCCAATTCCCCCTTATGCCCATTTAACAGATAAGAAAACTGAGATTCAAACAAGTTTCATGATCTTTCCCAAAGTTACCCAGAAACTGAGCAATGGGTATAACCAGGAGCTCTAGGCTGGACTTTGGGCTTCTCCTCTCCTGGTTTTCCCTGGAATCATTTTCCGTATCACTTAGAACTAGATTTCAATTCCACCTCCAGCACTTAGAGGCTGTGTGACCTTGTATAGGTTGCTTCACCTCTGTGAGCCTCAGGCTCCTCATCCATAGCATCTTTCTCTAGGAGTTGTGAGGATACAGTAAAACAAGGCTGGTAAAGTGCTTGGCATTGTGCCTGCCATGATCACAATTACCAATACTATTAATACCAGTAATTAGTAATTAGTAATATTACAGGAAAGGGGGCGATTTATCTCACAGCGGTAAAACTGGAAAATATGTTTCCACCCTCTTGGTGGGGTCCTTTATTTTAGGATCCAAGGAGAACTTGGCAGGACACAGCCTTTTCTAGAATTCCCAGAATGTCAGGGAACATTGGGTAAATTGGAGACACCAGGAGGCTGCAGCGTCACGTCACAGACCCCTTTTCAGCCTTCTCCCATGTCCCATCTGCTGGTCGCCTAAGCAGCCCTGAGGCCCCAGCACATCTAGACGAGAGCAGCCCCGCCCAGGCCCCTCACTGTCTGCCCAACAGCCCTGTTCACTCCGGGCCACTTTGTTTCGGAGACTTCCTGCCTCTGGCCTGGAACGTTCTCCTCCATGGCCCTGTCACAGGAGGAAGTGTGCGCAGCATGGGCCTGGGGTTCCAGGAGTGCGGTTTGGCACCTTTGCCTGGGAGAGGTCAGAAAACAGAAGCCTTATTGGAGGGTGAGGGAGGGGAAGGGAGGGCGAGGTGGGGTCCCCTCCAGACAGGCTGACTCAAACCCTCCAGGAGGCTGAGAAACTTCCCACAGATGGCCTTGACATTGGGCTAACGGAAAGCTCAGAAGGCCAAGGATTCTTCCCTGCAATTCTCCGATCCTCCTCTCTCCCTTCCTCCATCCTTCCAAGAAATATTTATTAAACACCTATTGTGTGCCAAGCCCAGATCCAGATCCAGATCCAGGGGCTACAGCAGGGAACAAAATGGACACATTGCTTCCCTGGAGGGGCTGGCATTCTCAAGGGTGAGGATTGGGTAACAAACAGATAAACAAATTTGTAATAAAGAGGACAAACACCTCTAGAGCCAAACTGCCTGGGTTTGAACCCCTGCCCTGCCATTCACCAGCTGTGTTACTGTGGGCAAGTCACCACATCTCTCTGTGCCTCAGTTTCCTCATCTGAAAAATGGGGGTGATAGCTCTTTCCTCATAGGGTTGTTACGAGGATTAAATGAGTTTATGTTGGTAATGTTTAAAAGCATGCCTGGTTCATTGGAAGCAGTATGGAAGTGCTGGAAAAATGAAACGAATATAACAGATGATGATATATGCTATGAACTAAAATATAAAGAGGAGTGGGGCATAGAGATGGGGGCGGGGTGCTATTTTAGGCAGAGTGTTCCGAGAAGGCCTCTCTGATACGGAGACCTTTGAGCAGACTTGAATACAGGGAGAGGGAGACATATCACTATCTGATGGAAGAGCACTTCAGGCAGTGGGAAGGGTAAGTGCAAAGGCCCTGAGGCAGGAGCAGGTTTAGCAGGTTCAAGAAACAGCATGAATCCATTCATTCAAACATCCATTCAATAAGCAGCTAGTGAATACCTTCTAAGTGTCACACTGCTTGTTGGAGACTGTGGGAGTCTATGCCCCCAAGTAGGGGAGGTGGGTGCAGGAACATGGCATAGTCAGTGCTCTGAGATGTCACCTAAAATCCAGACTTCCAGCAAACCAGCCCTATTGGGCCTGCATCACAGACAGGATGGGGTTCTTGGCAGCCTCCCTATGTTCAACCCCTTGACTCTGGGGCAACGAGTCTGGTGTGATTCACCATGGAGCCTGCCCTGGCTCTCTACTGTTGTCGAAACAAGAGCAAGATAAGAGAAAGATGAACAGTCATTCTCACTTTCAGCTTTAATGGGAGAGTGTGGATTTCTTTGTGGAAGTGGAGAATGTTCTGATGTTAGTCAATCGTGTCTCCTGCCTGACCTTGTTGCTGGCTGAGTTTGTGGCCCTGGCTCTGTACAAAGCAAAGGGAAGGTAGCCAGGGAAATCAGGGGAGGCTTCTGGGAGGAAGTGACATTTGAGCTGAGGCTTGAGGGGTACGAAGCCTTTGCTTAATGGAGCAGTGGAAGGAGAAGGCATCTCCGCAGAGGAAACTGTGTGCAAAGGTACAGAGGCTGGGTAATGTGAGGTTAGATTGTGTGTGGGTGTCTGTGCGTGTGTGTCTGTGTGTGTGTGGCGGGAATTTTGGGGGGATGGCAGGAGACGTAGCTGAGAAAAGAAGAGGGGTTCAGATTATGAGACCTCCTGCAAGGTGCCAAATTTATCCTGTGGGCAATAGGGAGCCATGGGTGGTTTTTAAGCAGAGGGGTGCCCATTTTTCTAAACAACCCCAGCTCTAGCCCAGGTGGCTCATACGGAGACTGCATTGGAAGAGGAGAGACTGGAGGCAAGAGGCTAGCAAAAGACCTGATGAACTGAGTGAGAATCCCCCACCAGCTCCAGGTCCACTCAGAAGTGGCAGTTTTTGGAGGCTTCAGAAATCAAGGGCCCCATCACAGAGCCGGGGAGTCTGGCAATCTCCCCATTTTCTTGAGGGAATTCTTCCTCAGCCGGCATGGGCACATTTGCCTCAAGAGCCGTTTCCATGGCAACTGCCAATGCTCCAAGAAAAATCTTGGATGAGCAGAGGAGTAGGGACAGGATACACCAAAATGAGTCTTCATGGAAGAAGCCAGGTCACACTGGCCAGTCCCAGGGGCTGAGACCCAACCCCAGCCCGAGAATCCCTGATGGCCACAGATGAAATCTAGTCACCATGGCAACACTGATTCCCCATCCTTGGGTGTCACTGGGGATGGGGAGAGACAGGAGGGAGGAAATGCCAAGGGGCAGCCAGACCAGTAGCTTACAAGGTATGCTAATCCTAGGATGGGTGTGAGAGGCAGGTAAGTGAAGAACATAGGTGCAGATGAAAGAGCAGCCTCTGGGGTCTGATTTTTGGATTCAGAAAGGCATCCCCTACCCAAAAATTGATGCCTGGTAAACCCTGTTGCTAGGCCTTGAATTCCACCATTAGAGTTCTACTTTTAACTCCCCCACAATTAACTGCAGTAAAAGTAACAATGGCCTGTGGGCCAACACTCCCACCACCACCACCATTCACTGGCTCAGGCTGGTTGGGGGCAAGGCTGGAGCAGTTGTGGGTGTGGAGAGAAGCGAGGGAGAGAATAGTTTATGCTAAATGATGGGGGTGGCAGGACATCTCAAGGATGCAACCTGATCCCCCCCTCCCTGTCTTCCACTCCAGCAAACCTGAGGAGTGCATTGAGGGCTGAGCTTAGAGAACAAACTGACAGAACCTCCCATGGTGTCCCTGGTTTGCTGTGTGACTTTAGGCAAGCACTTTCCCTCTCTGATCAGGCCTCAGTTTCCACATCTCTAAAATGGACAGGTTGGACTGAGAGAGGAAGACTTTGGAGTAGAGGAAAGAGAGAGTAGGAAAGCAAAGAAAGTTGGGGTGCAGTGTGGAAGAATTATGGGGGTTGCAGAGCTATGAAAGACAGAAGGCAGAAATGTTGCTGTTATGTAATCATTAGCTATTCCTTGAAATAGGATTTGGGGGAAGGTTAGACATCCAGCTCATCAAGCTCAGGCTCTCACTGAGGCCAGATGGTGGAGGGGCTGAGTGCCCAGCTGGGGAGCCAGGTTGCCCGGGGTTAATCTCAGCAGTGGAGGATCATTTACCTGCCCTCTGCCTCAGTTTCCCTATTTGCAAAGTGGGGAAAATTGTAATACCTCTTGCACTGAACTATTCTGGGATTAAATAACTTGACACACACAGAGCGCATAGCATAGATCCTGTTTCTTGTTATCTCACTATTGATGAGACAAGGCTAAAAGCATCTAATTGGGGGGCATGTGCGTGCGCGCGTGCCTGATCCTGACGTTACTAAGTTTCAGGGAAGGGATGTTAAGGGGAAAAGGCAGCCCAGATCAGGAGGCTGGATGGAGATAAGCTGCAAAAAAGAGGAAGGGAGGGCCCCTGGCTGTGAGCACTGAGCTCTGTTCCCCTTCGCCAGCCCAGGGAGGTCAGCGACATGCACGCACCCACCCAGGACAGGGCGGCAGGGTTCATGGGGAACCGCCGGCTGGGTCCAGGGAGGGGCCACAGGGGGGAACCTTGGACCTCAAGTCCTTCCAAGACGACACACTCACTTGTGCCCCCAGGAGCCCAGTGCCCCTTGAATGCGTGGCGGTCAAGGCCTCTGGGCATTTGCTCTTACAGGTTGCTGTGCTGGGGGTCAGAGGAAGCTTTTCCTGTCCTGCTCCCCCCAGCCTTGCTACGCACTGGACAAAAAGACAGGCAGAACAGAGAGCAAATGGTAAGAAGACAGAGAATGATCCTGCTGGCATGTGCCAGACATCTGGCTGGATGCTTTGCCTTCCTTATCTCCCCGTAGCCTGACCAGCTCCCCACCCAAGACGGGGATGGTTATTATCCCCACTTAACAGGTGTTGAAACTGAGGCTCTGAAAGGAACCTGGTCAGGATCACCAGACAGCCCTGGTGGAGCCAGTACTTGAACTTGGATCTGTGGTCTCCAGAGCCCGTGCTCCAGTGCACCCCAGCTGCAATCCACACAGCTGTTTAAAATGTTCTCCTGTCCTTATCACAGCGCTTCTAAGAGTCCTGGGTGGGCTGCTGGCCTCTTTCACTGCTAGGCCGTGACAAGCCTTCAGGCCACATTCCTTCCTCTCCCTCCTTCTTCCCCGGGTTCCCAGGTGCAGCCCTGGTAGGGGAGGAATCTAAGCCACTGAGAGGCTGGGGGTGGGAGGTGGTGATAACAGTGGCCCTTACTTGTCAGGCGCCAACTGTGTACCCAGTGCCTCTACTCAGAACAAACCTTTAAGGTGGGTATTTTCATTCCCATTTTGCAGATGTGGAAACTGAGGCACAGAAAAGCAAAGCCACTAGCCCAAGATCCCACAGCTAGGAAGAGGCAGAGGTAAGATTTGAACCTGGGCTGTTCTGACACGGGGGCCCACACTTTCAATCACCGTGACTGCCCTTGATGTTCTGCGGCTTGCTGGCTGGGGACTCCACTGTGTGCAAGGCCCTCTGTTCCTGCACCCGCTGACTCCCCCATGCACAGGGCAGGCAGGGGAGCCGTGTCTCACATACCCACAACCCCACCTCAAAGAGCCCTCAGTGACCCGACTTACCCACCTCTGGCCAGTGCGGTCGCCACACGCCAGGCTCCAGAGCAGGCAGGGGGCTGCAGAGGCACGTCCAGCCGGAGGACCCCTGGGAGATCCTGTAGGCCTGAGCCGCCCCAGCCGCACCCCGCCCAGGCTGCCAGCACCAGGCACAGGGCCCCTGGGGCACTCAGGCAGGCTCTGGCCCCCTGGAATTGCCTGGCTCCAGCCCAGGCAGCTGACGGAAGGGCTGGCATTGGTGGAGTATGTAGGAGATCCCACCCTGTTCCCAGGCTTGGGGGGAGGAGAGACAGGCTGCCCTCCCCCTTGACCCTATAACTGTGCTGTCACCTTTTCCCAAGGAGAAACTCAGCCTTGCCCGAGAAAGGGTCTCACTGGGAAGACAGTTGAAGCCCAGAGGAAATGTCAGAATCCTTAAAAGCCACTGCTGGAGAGGCTATAGGCTCGAGGGGTCTGCCACCTCCATGTTACAGAAAAAGGAAACTGGCTCAGGGCAGCGGAGGGCTTAAGCCTCACACAGCTGCAGCAAAGCCAGGCGCCAAGGCCAGCCTGACCCCTGAGATCTCAGGCCATGACTCAGTCTCTTCATCTGCAAAGCGGGCCAGTGTAAGGCTTACATGAGATCACAAATGCAGGGTATATAGGTTGACCAGTCATCCCAGTTTGGGGGTGTCCTGAGAAATAGGACTTTTGGTGCTAAAACCAGAACGTTCCAGGCAAATCAGGACAGGCAGGTGGCCCTGCCTATATGAAAATCCCAGCTCCAACAAACACACCCTGTGGCTGTGATGTTTAAAGGAAGCTACTTCTGGAGTCGGATAACATCCACTTTGTTATTCTAGCTCTGTCATCATTTTAAAAAAAAAAAAAACTTTTATTTTTTCATTCAGTTAAATTTGACAGATCTCTGCCAGGCACTGTGCTAGGCGTGGGGATGCTGTAGAGAGCAGAGTGGGCCAAAACCGGTGCCTGGTAGAGCTTAGAAGGACACAAGACATCATCCCACAGGCAGCAGGAAGGGGAGCCCTCCTGGTAAGTTGCTTGGTTTCTGAGGCTTGGTTTCACTTCAAAATGAGGGACCATCCACTTAGAACCTCCTCTCGGGCATCCCCCAGGCCCTCGAGTCATCACTCAGAAATAAAATCATCAGAAAACAAACTCTCCCTGGGTTCTGCTATTTTCCAGAGAAGGTTGCCCTTCTCTCTCTTCCCCCATCCCCACAGCAGAACTTCTAGAAAAACCCATCAAGTCATTAGAAAGCTCTTCCTTTTTTTACTAAACTGAACTCCAGCAACCTGCCACATTCCCCTCAGCCTGGAGTCACACAGGATAAGCCGGCCACCTCCTTCCCCGGCAGCGGCCACTTCCTCACTTTAACCTTGGCCAGCACTTCCTCTGCATCATTCTTAACCCCTTACCTGCTGGTTCCTACAGCTGGGACTGCTCTTTCCCCGGGCAGGGGGAGGGGTGTTCACAGGCTGCTTTTGCTTGCAGGTTTGTCAAATTTTTTGTTTGCTTAGGTACCGGCTTGGTCCCAAGGGTGGGCTAACGCTCCGAAGAGGCTCAGGTATCCAAGGGAACGTAAATTAAAAGTGAGAGTGAAAGGAGGAAAGGAAACATGGGTGGAGACAGAAAACGGAGCCAGGGCTGAGGGGAAAAATGCAGACAATAAGTAATGTCCTAAATACTTAGCCTGGGTGGGCCACACAGTGGACTCACAGACTCCTAGTCTGGAAAAGAAAAACCAGTTACAGGAGTCACGTGCCCCTTGGCTCAGAACAAACCCACTTCAGGGAAGGCGAAACCTTCGGGGACCAGGAACAGAAGGACCTTGTCCAGAGTTCCGTGTAGAGAGGACACAGCATGATGTGCAGGCCAGCATCCTCAGAGATGTGCTGACGGTAGATGCAGGCTTGAGGTTCCAGATGTTTCAGGAGAGGCTTCCAAACACTGGCTGCCTGAATACAATACCCCCTCCTGTAAGCTGGCAGCTCTGCCCCAAAAGGCCATTCAGTAGGAGCTGCTTTCCCCAGACGTGCCAGGGAAGGAGTGACTATTTGCTTTGGTCTAGACATCCAGGGTTATGCATTGCTGGCTTAATGGGAGGAAATTTCTAGAATGTCTGGGAAAGGGCCTGAAGTGTGTGGCCCTCAAGGCATTCTCGCTGATGCCGTTTCTCTGAACTGATGTCTTGATACTCTAGGCAGCAGAGAGCAGGACATTATTCTCTGTGACAAATGCTAGAACCCAGCCACGCTCTCCACCATCCAGAGACGGGCCTGGGGTGTCATGACGCTCACTGCCCTGGGCTTGCTTGTCTGTTACCCTGTTCTATGGTAAAAGGATGCTGACAAGGACACTCACGACTCCTACAAGCATGGGTTTTCAGTCATTACCTTCTCCAGAGGATCTCTGCGTCCACTGAATATTAGCCCATGAGGACATATTTTTTTCCTACAGACACTTCCTCGAGGGGTCAAGCATTCAAAGATTTTCTTGGAATGAGATGGCAAATCCACAGTGAGACATGGGCTGGACCGGCCATGGCCACAGGGGGCCACTGGGAGCACATGTCAGCCACCAGGATGACACGGATGCTGAAGAAAGAGTGGGTCCTACATAAACCTCAAACAGGACCCTCTCAAGCCAGGTTCAAGGAGACCAGAAGGAACTTTCTCCTTGTGACATCGAGGAAGCTGGAGTCAGGTAGAGTAGACTTAAAATCCCAAATATGTTCCTGTGGTGGTCAAAGAGATAACGGTGATGAAAGCCACGGACATTAGCGTTTATAATATCTCTTCACAGTGGCACTTGCTTTAGCCTAGTGGGCGTCCATTCACAATTCTAAGTTGGCTTTTTTAATTTAAATTTTCGACTAGGCTACACAACTCCATCGAATTGGTGATGTTCAAAACTATCTAAAATTATAAAAAGGTTAGAATGCAAATCCTCATTCTATCCTGCCACCATACACCCAGTCCCCACTGCACCCAAATCCTTTTGTTTCTTATGTCTCCTTCCAGAGTGTCTTTAAACAAATACAAATACATCTCCAAGTTCTTCCCTGTTCTACATGAAAGTTGGTCTGTTACACACACTATTTTGCAACTTGTCTTTCTTACCTAACAATATACCTTGGAGATGATTTCATATCAGTGTGTAAAAAAGCACCCATCCTTTTTGATGGCTGCATAGTATTCCATTATTGGATTTGCCTTCATTTACTTATCCAGTCTCCTGGGCACAGGCACTTGGCTTGTTTCCAGTCTCTTACTGTTAGAGTTCATCATCATGTGTGTGTTACAATATTACATGAAATCAGTGTGTGTGTGTGTGTGTGTGTGTGTGTGTGTGTGTGTGTCATTCCCCAGTTATTCTTAATAGTTTCTAGGGCTCTCGAACCCTTTCTTTTATGATGAGAAAACAAGTCTTAAGCCCTTCCTTTTCACTGGCTGTGCTGTGATTTAATCCATCAAAAAAAAAAAAAGCTTCAGAGCCATGTAGACTGGGATCAGAAATGAATTCTGCGGTGTACGAAACTATCCGCAGAGTGTGGGAGACAGATTTAGGCCCGAGGCACCCTCAACAACCCCAAAGGGTAGATCTGGAGCCTGTAGCTTCCCGGAGAAGAAGGCACTCAGGCTGGAGGAGGCACAGAACAGGGTAGTGACGGACCAGTCAGCAGATTTCTGGGGTCGACCCCGAGCTCAGAGCCCGGAGCCTGAGCCCATGGGAAGCCATTTTCTGGAGCTGGCTTGGCCGCCTTGAGCAGCCCACAGCAGCTGCCGACTTAAGGCTGTTTTCTGCTTTCATTCTGTTTTAAAATAAGGCCATGATCGCATTCCTGGGGTGTGGAGAAACCTCTCCCCTCCATGAATGGGCCCTGGCCATCCCTGCCCCTCAGGAAAGGATCCAAAATAATTTTCCACCCATTTCTCATGAAGAACAAATCTTGGCGGGCAACAGAGTGCCCGCCCCACGCCCAGGCACTCCTCGTCTCTCCCTTACAGGACTCACATCTTCCCAACTTGGGACGGGCCCCAAGTGGCTGACAGAAGAGCCTTTGTCTCCCTCATCCCTCTTCCTCACCCTCCAGCCAAGAATCCTGGCAACGTCTCACTGGTGTAGGTTCCCAAGAGCCCCCGCAGTTTGCAGCCACAAGTGGGGACCCTTGAAATCACCGTGATGCTGAGCAGTGGGAACCATCACCATGAGCCCTCAGGATCCTTCCCATCCCTCACTTTGCTCCAGCCTCCCAAGAGCCCTGACACTACCCTCACTTCACAACTGAGGAAACTAAAGCTCAGAGGGGGTCAAGCAACTTGCCCAAGGTCACACAGTTAAAAAATGGAGGAACCAGGACTTGAACCCAAAGCCATGCTCAGCGTGACAGTGAAGAGGGCAAGCTCTGGAGCTGGGCCATCCAAGTTCAAATCCCAGTTCTGCCACTTACGACTTGTGAGACTTCTCTGTCACTTAAATTCTCTGTGCCCCACTTTCCCGATCTGCAAGATTGAACAGTAATAGTACATACCTCACAGAGTTGGTATTAGAATTAAATAAGAGAAGGAATACAGAGCATCCAGAACAATGCCTGGTCCACGTTAAGTTCTCAGTAAAGAATCTATCACTGTTTCTATTATTAGTGTCATCAGGTATGATTACGATTCGTACGATTGCCTGGCATTGCCCCAGACATGAATGTGGTACAGCCATAAGGGAGTGTGAGTATACAAAACCTCCTCTCAGAGCTTCTTTCACACTGAGGTGTAAATACCTGCTCACAGATTACATATTTCTCATTCATACATTCAGGAAACCTCACGGAGCCCATATTATCTGCCAGGTAGCAGGCAAGCAGCTAGGAATACAAAGATGTAATTCCAAGTCCTAAGAAACCCAAAGCCGGGTTCCTCCTCCCTCTGCTCCTCTTTCCATGGCCAGAATCATAGATACTTACTCCACTCTGGCCTTCCTCTCCCCAGCTCCCACCTTCTAAGGAAATGAACGAGCAACTTGAAATGAGTCCACCCCTCAGGTGAGGGCCACAGCCACACTAGCTCCGCCCACCATCCTGCTCCCCTCTCCCCAAGCCCGGACACCCTCCCTGCTGCAAGCATTCATTCATTCATCCATTCTATAACAGGAATAGAAGCTGCGCCCTGGAAGCTCTAGCACAGTCACATTCAAAGAAACAGTCCAGCAGCCATAAGCACTTATAAATAATTCAAATTTTACTGCCATCTCTCAAAGAACCACAAAGAATATTGTAGTAGGTGTTGGTGGCCCAGATCCCCTTTACCAGAGGGGGGCACCCATCCCACAGCTGTAGAGAATGCTAGATATCACAGCTCACTGCTGCCCCCTTCTCCTGAGAACTGCCCTCAGCCAAGCAGGAGCTGCTTCCCCCCCGGCTGCCATGGGGTACAATTCAGGCTCCAGAGTCCACCCACCCCCCGGGGATCAGGCTGAGGCTAGTCTCCACCTGCGACCATATTCTTGCTGACATCCTCCCTGTGCCCGATCCTTGAATGCAAATTTAAGGGTGTGCCCCCCCAAACCCACTAATCAGGATAAATAATACTTTCATGCAGCATTGAAAAATCAAAGCTAATGCACAAAAGGCACGATGAGCAAAATATCAAAATGTTCAATAAAGATGAGATCCAACCCTGAAATGGCGTGACCCTGCCTCCCTTCCCTCACCAAATCCCAGCCCTGCCTGAGACACACCCTCACCACCTCCCATTCACCAAATCCTCACCTCAGGCTCTGCTTCTGGGGAGCCCCTTCCTAAGACAGATATCCAGCTCAGAAGCCACAACAAGCCTCTTGGGACTGTCTTTTACTCATTCCTCTCCTGTGTATCCACCAGCTCGACAGAGGCCCTACGACCCCCTCTCAACTCCTCCCCACTCAGCCCCCTGCCCACCAAAACCTCGCCCTCTGTCCCAGCCAGAGCAGGCTCCCTGCGCCCCTTCCCAGCCCCCTCCTGTGTCCTTCTGACCCACGATCAGCATCTCCGCCTTTCATTCTCTCTCCCCCAGTCCTCTCCCTCCCCGCCCACTGCCTGGACTCTGAGTCATGACGGAGGCCTCACGTGGCAACCGTTGCATCCTGTTGCCCCTGTGGGGAAACCGTGGTGTGCCAGGTACATCCCCCTCTCTGAAGTCCAGCCCTGGCGCTGGCAGCCAGAGCCTTCATCTCCACGCCCAATTTCTCAGTTCTTTCTGGGCGCCCCACCTCAGCTGCACCCGTGCGTACCCTCACCTCAAAGGAGCCCAAGAGACCCTCTGAGCTCAAGCGAACTCCTGAACCAGTTACATTTCCCAAACGCTTCTGAGACTGTGCTAGACTTACCACTTTTCTAGGTTTGCCAAGTAAGGGCACGGCAGAATTAAAACTGTCTTTGACCATCTTCACCATTTCCGAAAACAAACTATGTTAATACTGACAAAAATCAATGAGACGCGGACTCATCCTTCTCAGCTGAAAATACTTCACTTTATGAATAAAACAATCACTCGATTGTCTGTGTTCTCTCTTTTTCTCTGCAGGCTGGTAAAAGCTTGGCCACAGACAGGTTCCAGTGGGTCGGGGTTCTCAACCCCGCTTTGGACATCAGGGGAAAGTGAGACCCACAGAGCAGCTCTATCTTTCCCATCCAAACCCAAGTCCTTGAATCTTCCCTGGAGGGAAACCACGCTGAGGTAGGAGGCCTGGGTTCCAGGCCCAACTCTGCTCCTAATTTTCAAAGAATCTGCACAAATCTCTCTTCCCCTCTCTGAGCCTCGAACCTGTAGGTATTTCAGATGACCCTGAAGATGCAGCATTGAGGACATGGGGCTCAGACCCTGCCCGAGCTCAGGAGCCAGCACAGCTGAAGAAATGGTCTGGACACCCAGGCTTCTTTCTCTGACATCACGTTTGGGCCTCAGTTTCCTCTTCTGGGAATGCAAGTGTTGTGGTTAATGCTGTCTGGGTTCAAACTCTGGCTCTGCCTTTACCAGCTGTGTGACCTTGGGCAAGTCACTTAACCTCTCTGTGCCTCTGTTTCCTCACCTACACAGCGGAGCAGCAAGGGAAGAGGACTCAGTTGTCTGAGAGTGTCCCCTGTCAGACCTGACGATCCATGCATTTCTACCCCAAGTTTCTCCAAATGAACCACAGAGATAGGAATCAGGTGAGGGGCCTCTCCCTGGAGCCGAGCCAAAGATTTCCAAGGGACACAATTTTGGTCTTTAAATGGATGGGAATATTCCGGTGTTGAACACAAAAGTCCCATGCTTTTTTTTTTTTTTTTTTTTACAAAGCGTATGCCCTCAAAGGAATTATGTGTGTTTTAAAAATAAGGCACATGACCTCAAAATAACTTTAGTGAGGGTTGGTTTTGCGTGAGGGAAAGAGAGGACTTCAAGTGATGCCCCAGATGCTGTCCCCCAAAATATCAGGGGTTGGCCCTCTGCTGTTGCGGCTCATGTGTTCATTCCCTCACTAAGGATTAATGAGGGCCCACGATTCAGGGTGCAGGTAAGTGCTTGGTTTTGACCAAAGATGCTCCATCCACTCCAGCTCTGGAAGATGTCAGTTGGCTCAGAGCACTGGCTGCCGAAAAAAGGAGGGGGAAGGGGAGAGGAGTGGAGGGAGAGCCAGAAGGGGTGGAGGGGTCCCGGGAGCAGGAGGTGCATTGAGAAGGCAGGGGCCAGGCAGCCGGCCTTCTACTCAGCTCCCCACGGTGGCCCTGCTCCGCACCCCATGAGCTTCAGAGCCCCCTAAGGAACTTGAGTGTCTGGGGTGCCCCCAGCATTTCCATATGACATCCTAGGGGAGAAACCAGCCAGACACCACTGCCGCCCCCGCCCCGGGGGAGCCAGATGACGCCCAAAGAGGCCTTTCAGGCGCTTCCAGAACTGATGGCTGCCCCAGGGCCAGGACCACCTTTGATGTCAGCCCTGCATCCTTACAACCACCAGAGATGGAGCTGACGCAGCCCCAGTTTTCAAGAACACAGCTCTCAGCAAGGCATAGCAACTTGCCAAAGCGCCACAGCGAGAAAGCAGAAAGGGGCAGAGCTTCTCACTAAATCTGCCCTGTCGCCGGGGACACGGACACCTAGATACAAAGTTGTGAACGCCGCACGCTTACCGAGCTCTGGGACCCCAGCTAAGTGCGTCTCCCACATGAACGCCCAATTCCAAGTTCCCCAACCCCAGGTCCTTTCCTTTAAACAAATGGCACGGCAAATACCAAAATAACAAAGATAAAAGATAAAATAGGGCTTCCCTGGTGGCGCAGTGGTTGAGAGTCCGCCTGCCGATGCAGGGGACACGGGTTCGTGCCCCAGTCCGGGAAGATCCCACATGCCGCGGAGCGGCTGGGCCCGTGAGCCATGGCCGCTGAGCCTGAGCGTCCGGAGCCTGTGCTCCGCAACGGGAGAGGCCACAACAGTGAGAGGCCCGTGTACCATAAAAAACACACAAATAAATAAATAAATAAGATAAAATAAAATGTGCCCTCCCCTAGATCCATGTCCCCCCCACCAAAGGCCCTGTGAGGCAGTGTCGTTCCCATTTCACAGATGAGGAAACCAGGACTGCAGAACTAGGAAGGCGAGGAATTTGAAGCCAAGCAGTCGGATTCCAGAAGCTCTGACCACCGTGCCATCCTGCCTCTCCAAACACACCTTGACGAGCCATGCTTCTCCCCCTGGTCTCCCGGCACCGGCTCCAATGCCCACACAGGGAAGGAAGGATGCCCGAGTGAGGGAACAGTTTTACCAGTTCAGCAGAAGGTGAGAGGGACCCCAGTCTCTTCATCCAGGTCACAGGACACAGCCTTAACCACCCTCAGTCACCGCGGCCCGTGGGCTCTGGCAGAAGGCCACAGGCAGGCAGGCAGGCAGGCAGTGTAGACGTGGGTGTGCCAAGATTGCAACACTTACCCTCACGGCCTCCCAGGCCTGTTCGGTTTCTCTGAGCTCCGCTGATATGCAGCTTTGTCACATTAAAAAAAAAAAAAAAAGTCAACGCAAGGAACAGAGAGGTCCCAGTGGAGGTATGAGGAAGTGGTAACACAGACGTCTATGGAACTGACTTAGTCACTGCCTGTCCTCAGGTTCCTGAAGCAGGGGAGGCTGCCGCTTACTAACCTCCAGGAAGATCCCGGGCCAAAGGCTCCCCTCCCCCGTGTCCAAAAGCCTGAGGGTCCACCACTGTGGACGCGCTGTGCTGGCATAAGGCACCAGGCTCACAAACCCCTCTCCTGCGAGCTGTCACCAGCTGCAAACACCTCAGGGTGAAGGAGTTGATCCCTTTGGTTTTCAGTGCAACATCTGGATGAGAAGAGTCTTCTGAGGGATGGGGCATGAGACTCATAAGTGTTGATCGAGCTATCAGAGATAAATGAGATAACCCTGACTGGTGTAGGGAGAGTCTGTGGCATCAGTGGAAAGGGCTGGAAATCACAGAGGAGGAGGGTAGGTGAGCTCTGGAGAAGGGACCAGGAGAATAGGAACAGCCCTTGTGGTGTCCAGGTAAACGAAGGGCAAGGCTCAGGAGCCTGACTCCTTTCGCTGTGAGCTGTGTGGCCTTAGGGAGCCAATTAACCTCTCTGATCCTCAATCTCTAAGCCTCATCCTTCACAGGAAAAAAATAACGGCCAACAGTCTGGGGGTTGGAGCAGAAGGGGGTGATTAAAGAATTCAATCTCATTTCAGGAAGTATTTACCAAGGACCTGCCACGTACCCCATTTTCAGGGCCCAGAAGTCTTTGCAGGGACCCACTAAGTGCGGGACCCAGTGCTAAGCCCTTTACATGGATTATCTCCTTTAATTCTCACCACACAACTCAGGGCAGAACCTGCCAACACTCTCATTTACAAGTGGGGAAACCGAGGCTGAGAGAGAGGAACCGACCCGAGATCACCCAGCTGGTCATCAAGCGACTCAGGATTCGAACCCAGGTCTGCCTTACTCCAAACTGAATCATTACTCTGAGGGCCCCGTCAAAGCACAGAAAGCCAGGGCCACTGGAGGTGGGACGTGTTCCCAAGGCAGAGAGGGAGGCTGTGAATTAGGGAATGGAGGAGGGGTGAGCACACATGTTTTCTCCAGGCCTCAGTTTCCTCGGCTGTAAAATTGGGACAGTTTGCCCCATCTCCCACATTTCTGATGGGTCTGTGTGACACCAGCAGAGGAATGACTGGCCCCCGAAGAGGATCTTGGCGGTGGGAAGCAGGGTTGGGCAGAAGTCCGGCGTGGTCTCGGCGAATGAAAGCTACCTGTCCCTTCAGACAGTGGAAACAATACAAAAAGCTCTTGGAAGGAGGAATTTGGGGGCGCTGCTGGCTTCCCAGCCCCCTGGAAAGCGTGAGCTGCCAGAGCTGGGAGAGGGCCGAGATTATGGAGCAGACGGGATGCGTGGCGCCAGGGCCAGCCCAGTGGGACGGGGCAGATGAGCAGCATCGCCCAGCCAGGCTCAGGGAAGCTGCCCTACCCTTCCCCAGGGTCCTGGTTCTGATTTCCCTCGTGTCTGAGGTTTTTCACAGGAGGGCAGGGAAACACAGAAAAAGAAAGGCCCATTTAAGCCAGTCAGGCCCCACTGGTCCCAGGAAAAGAAAGACCTGTGATCTGGGGTCTCTACCCAGACCCCGCCGTGTTTTCAGGCCAAGCCGGGAAGTGGAGGGGAAGCTTGGGGTGAAGCTCCAACCCTGGCACCGTCCACACCTGGCATTTCTAGCCTCTCACAGCTCAGGACTTCCGGCCCCCGCTGCTCTGCCCACCGCCTGAGCCAGCCCCTCAGGCTCAGGCCACAGCTGGTCTTCAGCCCCAACTCTGTGCCGCTCTGCATCTCACGTAAGCCAGCCAGCACCCTCCACCCCGTGAGGAAAACCCTTTAATCACCCCCAATTTACAGTGGAGCAAACTGAGGCTCAGAGAAGTTAAGGGTCCTCTCCGAGGTCTCACAGCCAGTGAGGGCAGAGGTGGGTTTCAAAACAGGTCCGTGAGCTGGCAGAGTCCCGCTTCTACCCCGGGTGGCCGTTTCTTTCTTACTCAAGGGATGTCGTTTTTCTTCCTGACCCACATCCCTGACCATTGAAGAAGGCCCCCTGTGAGTCGCATCTGTCATAAAAGAGACTGTAAATTGCCCGAACTCCCCGAAGACCTGCTCTTGACGTCAGTCAGCTCTACCCCCCGGCGATGGCAGGGGCCAGCAGACCCTTCAACGCCCAGCCCGGTTCATCTGGCTCCAGTGGCCAGTGGCCAAGTCCCTCTCCCCACAGTAAACATATCCCGGGCTGGCCACAGGTGCCACCCTAAGTCAACTCTCTTTAGCCCTGAAGGAAACACCTCATTTCTCCCAAGTTCCGTGCCTACAGCTGTCAGCAAGTCCTGGATGTGCTAGGAGAAGAGACCCAACATTCAGCCAAGAAAGCCACCAATGCAAAGAAGTATTCTCTCCTCCGAGCTGGTTTCTGGACCAGACAACCCAGGAGATGAAGCCACTAACCAACATGCCCTTCTGCCAAGTTGGAATTTCAAACTCAATTCACTTGAGATTGTCTGGAATCTTCACTCGTCCAAATGTTTGAGTTTAAGCACCAAGTTTGGAGAGGGCAAGGTCTGGGGACAACAAGATGCTGTTCCGGTGAAATGGGGCATACTGGACCACCCAGCAAGTTGCATGGGACCTTCAAGGCCCTGCAGAACATCCAGGCTCCCTCCGGCCGTTCCCTGCTTCCATTCGCCACATCAGATATTCCTCGCTTGTCAAGCTGCTCACGTTGCTCTCCCAGCCAGAAATATCTTTTATTTCTGGCCAAGTTTTCCTCCAGGCGCTCGAGGCCAGTCATCCTTGGAACCAGCTCAGGTGCACGCTCCCTTCTCCAGACACTATTTTCTGACTGTCCCGATCAAAGCTACCCCCTCTTTGCTCCCGTGGTAGTTCGGGCGCTGAATGCACCAGGCAGGCACTGATGGGAGTGTCTTCAACAATCGAAAAGGCCTCAGTCAGAAAGGCCCAGGTGAAACTCATTTGAGACTTCTGCCCTCCAGAAAGGTATGATCATAAATGTGTATTGTTTTAAGCCACAAAGTTTGCAGTGGTTGTTATAGCAGCAACAGGCTCACACACTATCTGAACGATTCGTTCATCCCACACCCCGGAATTCATAGATTCTGAAAACTGTTCAAACAAATTCTGATAACAAGGGATGGGCATATTTTGAATGTCCCCTGGCCCTAATCACCACCCCCAGATCACTGATTGAACACTGCAGAACTCAACAACTCTGAAACAAGAGGAAACTGAGGCTCTGAGACCAGAACCCAGGTCTGCCTGGCTACACCCCACCAGGCCTCCTGTGTCTCTGACCCCTGAGCTCCAGGAGGAAATACTGAGCACGCTAGCCACTGTTTCTTGCACCAAATGCCCCACCCCCCACCCACCCAACCCACCTCCTTGCACAAGAGCTGCTCTCAGTGGGATCCCAGGGCCAAGATCAGAGGACCCAAGTCACATACCCCAAGAAAGCAGAACCGATTCTGACATTCTGCCTGGATAGCAGCTGACCCTCCTGCTGCGTCAGCTGCTAATACTTCCAAGGTCACCAGAGTGTGTCTGTGGTGGGCGGGACACCCCCCCACTGCCCACGGAGCCTAGGACTCCCCCATGGGGCAAGTCATGAAGCCAGGAGACTGACTGAAATGACCTTTCCTGTCCTGGGAACCCGAGGTCACAGGGCACAAGATGTCCACATCACCCCCTGCGTACAAACATGAATATCGGTGCCCACTTCCCCAGGAATTAAAATAGAAGCGCCCTCATTGAGCTGGCCATGTGCTGTGCTCATGTATATATTTTTACGTATATTAACTCATTTAACCCCCAACAACCTTGTGAAGTGGTAGACCCTGAGAGTATCCCCCCGCTCAGAGATGAGGACTCAGAGGGGGAGGGAGGTTAAAGGGCAGAGACGGGGTTTGAACCCTAGAGCAGGTGACTGTGGAGTGCATGCCATGTCATGCTGTCAGCCGATGGCAGCCTGACATTAATGTTTCTTTCTTTGACAGCACCGTGTAGAATGAACATGGCCTCTGGCTTCCACCCAGCAGGGCAAGAAATTCTACTCTTCCTCTATCATGCTTGTGCCCAACGCTGCAAAAATACAGAGGTTCCAAGAGAGAAGTATTGTAAGTTAACTGGTGTGCTAACTTTGCCTGAAAACAGCACGTCCTGGGAGCCAGAAGCCAACCCTGCATCCCAGGCCCGAGGCTAGGGCCTCGCCCTCAGCCAGGGACACGTAAGGAGTCCTGACCTGGGAACCAGAGCCCCGGGTCTTACCCACCAAGTGACCCGGGGAATGTTGCTCAACCAATCAGAGCCTCACTTTCCTCAGATCTAATACGGGGCCAATGTAACTACCCTCACAGCCCCTCCACAGTCCCACGAGGGCAGGAATCCTGTCTTTTTCATCACCCTGCCTTGTGGAGTGCCAGACACAGAGCAGGTGGTAATAAATGTTTGTTGAGTGACTGAATAAAAGTCTATGTGACAAGTTTGCCTCCCCTCCCCCAAAGGCCTTAAAAACAGGGACTGGGCTGACCCATCTTAGGTTCTCGCACAGGTACAGCTTTCACTCCTCCGTGGGTTTATTCACGCAGGAAATCATCCACAAGCACCTACTACGCGCCTGGCCCAGTTAAGGCCTCGGTGGCATCCAGGACCCACACACAGCCTCAGCTGTGTCCTCACACGCCACCCCCTTCGCTTTTTTCTGGCCAGTGACTATAATACTTAGTCACAGTGGGCTTCCTCGGCCCAAGACAACGACCCGGCTGCCCTCTAAACAGCAAGCTTGGCCCATTCTGGGCACTTGGACAATGATTCCTTCACTTCCACTTCCTTATACCCCACCCTGGGGAAATACAGCCCAAGGAAAACCCCTACCCTAACCCCACACATGCACTGGCACACACACACAGCCTTGCACACATGCACTCAACGTGCAGTAGGACCCTAGGACAGAAGTTGGATTTTCTGAGTTCAAATCCCAGTTCTTTTGCTTATGAGCTGTGTGACTTTGGGCAAGTCCCTTTACCTCTCTGAGCCTCATTTTCTTCCTTTATAAAATGGGAATGCTAATCATGAAGCCTTTCCATGTAGTGTTATAGGGAGATTCAATGAGATAGTGGATACAAAAACCTTTGGTTCATCAAAGTGATTTGCTCAACAACATCGTTATTTTTGTTCCCTTTCTCCAGGAGGGAAAGAGAATGGCAGTTGCCTAGGTTTCAAGGAAATCCATGTTTAGGGGGCCTGGAATGTGGGAATTTACTCAGTCTGTTTGATGGGGATTATTTTGAGGATAGGAAAGTATTTGTGGGTCCAACATCACCATGTTAACTTTAAGATTAACTAATGAAAATTTAG
This sequence comes from Neophocaena asiaeorientalis asiaeorientalis, assembly GCF_003031525.2. NCBI lineage: Eukaryota > Metazoa > Chordata > Mammalia > Artiodactyla > Phocoenidae > Neophocaena > Neophocaena asiaeorientalis. Next base: position 5,430,218 of record NW_020172781.1, on the reverse strand, counting down.
AATCAGAGACTGGAAGAGACCCAAGAGGTCACCGTATTTGTGGCAGAGACAGCTAGCTGTCCACAAAAATTCGTTCTCCCTTCCACAGTACACAGCCATAGATGGGAAAGAGCCACCCTTGCCAAGAGCTACATTTCACAGCCTCGTTTGCAACTAGACTGGTCACATGACTAGTTCTTGTGTGTGGCAGAAAACAGTTAAGAAGCAAACATGCCCCCTGCATGCTTTCTTTCCTTGGTGACGATGTCCAAGGGATAGTCGGAATGTGAGATGGCTCACTGAATCACTGTGTGGAAGAGGACAACCCTCCACTCACAAATACCTGCCTTATAACAAACGTCTGTTTCGTTTGAGCCATTATACGTGCTTGGGTCTATTTGTTACTGCACCTACTACCCTAATACAACATTCAACCTCCTTATTTACAAGTGAGACGATTAGGGCCAGAGAATGAGAATACCTTGCCTAAGGTCACACAGCAAATTCAGCAATGGTTAAGAACTTTGGTGTCTTAACAATTTGGAGTAGATTTTGCAGTTTTCAACCTGCCCCCGAGAGCCATGAGGATTCCGAGAGGCCCTTCGGCAGTGAGAGTGAGGTTCAGTGAGCTGCCGTCTGGAGTCCTCCACTTCTGTTTCTACTAGAAAAACATCACTTTTATCTGTCTTCAAATTGCACTTCTCCATATATTTTCATCAGAAGAAAGGGCTCTGTGGCTTAAACTAATGTCAAAGCCCGAATGCTGGATGATGTGGTCTGACTTTCTGTGGTACAAGACCAAGTTTTGCTTCTTCTCCACCATTGTCTCCTGGCCTCAGCTGCTGACACAGGGCATGTAGACTCGCAGAAGAACATAGATATTCGCTTAGAAAGGAAAAAAAGAAGGCTCAGTGTGCAAACAAAGAACCCAGAAACTTGGACAAAGGACAAAAAGAAAAGACACTTAGCTCAGTGGTTCTCAGATTTTAGGGTGTGTCAAAATCACTGGGGGTGCTGATTCAAAATGCAGACTCCTATACCCCATCCTCAGAGATTCTGACTCAAAAAACTGATGCTCGTGGTCCCAGGATTGCCCTTTGAGAAGTCCTGGGTCTAATTCGACTCGGTGTAATTCGACAGCAAGAACTACAGGGAAGATTGGTCTTGAAAAGGAGGTCAGGGATGACAAAAAGGAAGCTGGGGGCTGGGCCCTTGCATAGAGAGAGAAGGTAGACCCACGGCTCAGCCACTTGCTTGCTGGCCTCTCTGAACCACATAGGTCTGAATGATCAGACTGACATCAAGTAACAGTTACTTGAGTATAATGATGTGCTGTTTGCTCATAACTTTGCCAAACGCTGGTCCAAATGGCTCACCCATTTAAAATGTGCTAATTTGAAAGCAGAGAGGGGAGTGGAATATTTTCAACAGATACCACTGGCAAAGGGTTCATATACAAAGAACTCTTAAATATCAATAAGAAAGGAGACAAACATGCCGGCAAGGAACAAATGGGAATAGACTTGAGCAGGATAGTCATAAAATGAACAATAAGATTAAAAAGGTTATTCAGCATGAATGAAGGCGTGCAAAGTCAAGCAGCCAGATGTTATTCTCACCTTTCCCATCAGGGAAGTTTTAGGAGATGGGTAGCAACCAGTGTGGGTGAGGCTGTGAGAACATCACACCCCAATACTGTGCCAGGGGAGTGCAAGCCGGCACAACCTTCCGGGGCAATAGCCTCAAAAGACTTAAAAACACGCCAACACGGGGCTTCCCTGGTGGCGCAGTGGTTGAGAGTCCGCCTGCCAATGCGGTGGACACGGGTTGGTGCCCCGGCCCGGGAAGATCCCACATGCTTCCCAAAAAAAAAAAAAAAAAACACGCCAACACTTGAGCCAGGAATTCACCTTAGGAAACGTATCCATAGGCCCAAACACGCAAAGATGATGTACTAGGAGCAGCCTTTGCAGTGCTGTTTATAATAATGAAAAAAAAAAAAGAGGAAGAAGAAGCAACCACACGGAGGAATGATTAATAAATCCCAACTCACCCTCTCTGTGCAGCCATTAAAATGTATATTGGAGGAACATAGAAAATACAGATGCAGGTTCATGATCCGTGGTTAAGGACAAGGTAAGGTACGAAACGAGATGTTGGAAAAGCATGTGTGTGTCCACATCTAGATACTCCTATGTGTCTGGTACATTGTAAGCACTCAACAAACATCACAGGTCAAGTAGTGAGAGGGTGAGTGAGAGTTCTACAGAGAGGCACCCGAAGGTTCACCTCTGGGTTAGGAACCCCTTCTTTCCTCTCCATAGCTGAGCGGTAGGACAGTCCAGCAGCTAAGAAGGTGGGCTCTGCAGACTCTCATGTCATTTGGATCTCAGAGCCCAGCCCCGCACCCCCCCAACCTGACTCTCAGTTTCTTCACCTATAAGTTGTGGACAATGAAAGCATCTCCCTTGTAGGGTTCTTGTGAGCATTAACCGAAGGGAAACACTGAGCTCGCTGCTCTTGTAACTATGGTGACCTCGCTGGTTTTTTACAATTAGCATGCATTACTTTGGAAATCTGAAAATCATAATAAAGCTATTTCCATTTTGACAAAAATTACATTTTACCAAGAACCAAAGAACTTCTCTCTCTATTACCATTTCCCCTTTCCTGGCGCCTCTGGGTGATGTCAGAGCGGAGCGTGATACCTTGTGGCTGGTCTCCTCTGCCCAGGTGTTCCCAAGCGTGCGGTGACTTCAGACCACTCGAGGTTGTGCAGGAGACCCGTGTTCCCCGACTTCTTTCTTGAAATCACACTGTCCTTTGGCTGTGGCCGTTTGCCCAGAAAGCAGTGCATCCATTCATTCAAGGGCCCCTCAAATAGCCCAGAGTTCAGCCCCCCTAGAACATTCTCATCCCCCGGAGGCTCCTGCGCTCTTTGCTCACCAGGGCTGCTGTCCTGAATGGGACAGGCCTCCGCCAAACAGCTGGAGGGAGGAGAGAGGGAGGGGCAGGAAACCGGGCTGACCGGAGGGCGGGGGCGGCCAGCTGCGTGGAGCGGGGCTGTCAGGGGAGCCTGCCTGTCGAGGGTGGTGGCTGATGGCGAGGCCTGCTGGGGACGACCCGCCCCTCTGGGAGCTGGGAGCTGTGCTCACCGTCTGAGCACAAACCAGGAGCACATGTGGGCCCCGGGCAGCTGTGGGAAGCACGTCTGCTCCCAGCAAGGGCCTCCGGAGCTCCAGACAGACTACGTACAAGCAAGACTAGCTGCCGGATATCCCACCACCTTGGGTCACCTCCTCACCCCAGGCGTTTGTGCATCATTCCACCTGGATGCCCTTCCTGCTTCCTGCCCCTATTCGTGGCCTGATGACCTCCTGCTTCCTTTTTTTTTGAGGGGGGGGGGCTTAAATTAAAATAGCAATGTGGTTTTTTTTAAGTATCAAATGAACAAAGATTAAAATGTTCTGTAATATTTGATTTTAGTAAATGTTACAGGGAAGCAAAATTCTTATCCATCATTGGAATATACCTACATTCATGTACCACTTCTAGAAAACTAACAAACTACATCAAACCTTTAACGATGTTCAGACCTTGTGTTGTTTAAATATAAATTCTGCTTTCATCCTAAACCCAGCTCCCCAGAGATAAATATCATTAACATGTTGGTTTGAACACATGCACATATATATTTTATATATAAATGTAAAGTGGCTCAGTCATGCTCTGTGTACCATATTGTAACCTGCTTTTGCATTCAATGATTATATATATAAAATATATGTGTATATGTATATATACTTTACCATATTTTAAAAGTTGCTAATTATTTCATTTACTCAATGTACCGTAGTTTATTTAATCAATACAATACTCTGAGGGTGGATGATTAGGTTACTTTCAACTTTTCGACTATAGTGAGCACGCCATTACACACTTGTCCAATTACTTTATTATACAAATTTCCTATGAACATGTTTATTATTCAAAGAGTCGCCCACTCTCTCTTCATGTCTCAGCTTGGGGCCACCTCCCAGGTAAGACTTCCCTGCCCCTTGGGGGACTGCTCTGGGCTCCCCCCATCACAGCACTGATGCAGTGTTGTCCCAGCTTGTTAGGGTGTCTCTTTCCCTTGCACTAGGAACTCCTTGGGGAAGGGTCTGTGTTTTGTCCCCTGCTCTATCCCCAGTGCTAAGCACGGTGCCTGGCGACATCACCATCATCAGTGAATTATCTAAATAGCTGACAGCCAGGCAGTGTGCTAGAAACTTGGTACTTAATCCTTATGAAGGAAGGAAGCAGGCACTGTTTCTGCCCCCATTTTGCGATGAGAAAATTGGGACACAGAAAGGTTAAGTCGCTTGCCCAAGGCCACACAGCTAGTAGGTGGCACAGCTGGGATTCCAACCAGGCCACCTGGCTCCAGAGCCCTGCCTTTAGCCTCCAAACTAAAGAACTAACAGAAGGGCCCACTGTGTGCATTGCCCTGTACCAGGTGCTTTCCATGGAGTAAGCAATGAACCAACAACGCTGCAGGAGGTGACACTTGCCCATTTTACAGATGAGGATTCTATGGCCACGGACGGAAAGTCGTTTTGGCAAGGGCGCCCAGATCATGCCAACAGAGGCATGACTGAACCCAGGTCTGTCTGATTCCAAAGCTGGGGCTGCTGAAAATAACCTGTGAAAAAAGGAAAAGAGAAGGGGAGGGGTGGGGGAGGGGATGAGAAAAGGTAACAGAGAAAAAGGGAAGGAGGGTGCATAGGAAAGAAGGAAAGGAAAAAAGGAAGGAAGGGAGGGAGAGAGGGAAAAAAGAAAGAAGGAAGGGGGAGGAAGGAAAGGAGGGAGGGAGGGGGAAGAAGGGACATCTGCTCTTCTTAGGCCTCCAGAACTTTGGCAAGTGGGGAAACATGTCCTTCACCATATGACCAGCCCGAGAACCTCATCTTCTCTCCCCACCATCCTCAACCCTTAATTCAGTGAGATTTACACTTAGAAACTATCTGGTTTAATGCTTTCATTTCAGAGATAATAACTGGAAGCACAGAGAGGTTAAGTCACTTGCCCAAAGTCACACAGCTTCCTAGGGTCAGAAGTCAGACCCAGCCTGACTCCAAACTCCTCTCCTCCCCACTCTGCCAGGCTTGCCCATGCAAATCCTTACTGTACAGATGGGAACACTGGATCCAGAGAACGCAAGGGACTCGCCCAAGGTCACCCAACAGTTAGCAGTAGAGCAGCAGCCCCAAGTCTCCTGGTCCAAAGGAGAGGACATTTCCACCATGCAAGGGGAATCCTATACATCACCATCTAAAGGTTTGTTACTAATACAGACCAGTGGTACTCAAAGCATGGATTCTGGACCAGCAGCAGCAGCCTTGCCTGGCAACTTGTTAGAAATGCAGGCTCTTAACAAGCCACCAAGGGATTCTGATGCTGGCTCAAGTTTAAAAACCACTGAAACAGTCCCGTGTCCCCTGCATCGGCAGGCGGACTCTCAACCACTGCGCCACCAGGGAAGCCCCATCTGTATTCTTAATGGAAAAGCCACTAAGAATACATTCTGGATCCCAGGACAGGTCACCTTCTCAATCCACAGAATCGTAGTTAAGAACAGAGACCTTGGGATCAGACAGACCCTATTTGATTGAATCCCTGTCTCCACCCCTGGAAGCTGTGTGGGCAAGTCCTTTCACCTCGCTGAGCCTCTAAGCGGGAGGAAGTAGAGGATGGAGGGGGGAAGGAGAAGGAGGAAGCAGCCTTCCAGGAAGATGGAGCACACTGGGGGTGGGGGAGGGGAGATCCTGAAAGGGGAGCTGGGAGAATCCAGCCTCTGGATGGATTTATGGATATTGCCTTTTCCTCCTTCCTTGGGTGCTGCTACTGCAGGCCCCCCGGAGGCTTCACGCCTCCCGAGCCAACCCAAGGCTATAAAAATGAGGCTCAGGTGTTATCAGCTGGGAGCCACAACAGGCTGAGGGAGGACGCTGGGCTCCCAGCCAGCCAAGCCTCGGAGGCCGGAGGCCGGAAGCCCAGAGGTGGAAGTCGGAGCTCACAGCCCCACCCGGCCCGGCGAGGAACAGGCGGAGTCGCGCTGCTCCGACCAATCCAAAGCCACAGCCTCGGGCCACCATTCTGAACATGGCGGCGAAGTTTGGCGTATTCTTCCTCGAAGTGAAAAGCCTTCCGGTGAGTTTTTTGACTTTTTGGTGTGTTTTTTGTTTTTTTTTTTTTTAAATAGGATTCTGAAATCTAAGGCCTGATATAGGAATACTGGGGCCTGAGAGAGACGTGGTGCTCTTCAGGGCCTGCAAAGACGCCTCTGTTTATTCCCATAGAAACTGTGGCGTTCCAAGGTGGTGGATCAGGCTTCATTCTTTTTTGTTTTTTAAATTTATTTTATTGAAGTCTAGTTGATTTACAATATTGTGTTAATTTATGCTGTACAGCCAAGTGACTCAGTTATACATACATATGCATTCTTTTTCATATTCTTTTCCATTACGGTTTATCACAGGATATTGAATATAGTTCCCTGTGCTATACAGTGGGACCTTGTTGTTTATCCATTCTCTATATAATAGTCTGTATGTGCTAATCCCAAACTCCCAATACTTCCCTCCCCCAACCCCCTCCCCATTGGCAACCACAAGCCTGTTCTCTATGTCTGTGAGTCTGTTTCTGTTTCATAGATAAGTTCATTTGTGTCATATTTTAGATTCGATATATAAGTGATATATGGTATTTGTCTTTCTCTTTCTGACTTACTTCACTTACTATAATCTCTAGGTCCGTCCATGTTGCTGCAAATGGCATTATTTCATTCTTTTCTATGGCTGAGTACTATTCCCTTGTATATATACACCACATCTTCTTTATCCAGTCATCTGTCAAGGGACATTTAGGTTTCTATGCCTTGGCTATTGTGAATAGTGCTGCTACTATGAACCTAGGGGTGCATGCAGATCAGGCTTCATCTTTTTTTTTTTTTTTTTTTTTTTTTTTTTTTGCGGTACACGGGCCTCTCACTGTTGTGGCCCCTCCCGTTGCGGAGCACAGGCTCAGCGGCCATGGCTCACGGGCCCAGCCGCTCCGCGGCATGTGGGATCTTCCCGAACCGGGGCACGAACCCGTGTCCCCTCCATCGGCAGGCGAACTCTCAACCACTGCGCCACCAGGGAAGCCCGATCAGGCTTCATCTTGATGCCCAACTCCAGTTGGTTGGTTCTGGAGTCCTGGAGCTCTTTGTTTAAGGGAATCTGAGGCCACATCCAGGCCTGGCTGGGAAGAGCACAGTGATTGATTAGCAATGCCTGCCCTGGACGGAAGTGGGGTGGGGCCGTTTTGGCTTTCTCATCCCACTCTGTCCTCCAACTAAAGTCCATCCCATTGGACTAGAAGGCTCAGGGGCTGGTTCCAGCTCTGCCCCGTTTGTTCCATGAATTGGCAGATCCTAGTGTATATCTAATCTGTATCTCAATTCCCACACTCCTTTGTATTTATTTCTGATTGATCTCTACTGTTCATGGATCCCTAATATCCTAGTTAAAGCTAAATGATTCCTCTATCTTCCTGATCATCAGCTGCTAAAGCAGATTGACCAGAGAGGCTCTCAAACCAACGGGAGCCTTCAAAGATGCTTTCTATGACATGCAGGATTCTCTGTAAAACCAAACTGTGCCTATTTTGCACTTTCTTTAAGGCATGAACAAGCCACACCGAATGAGAACTCCATTTCAGCCTTGGGCTGTGTGGCCTTGGGCTGTGTGGCCTTGGGCAAGTCATTTATCCTCTCTGGTTCCTTCAGTGCTCGTGAGATTAAATTACGGATGTGATTAAGTTGTGAATCTGGAGATGGGAAGATTATTCTGGATTATCTAGGTGGGCCCAGTATAATCCAAGGGGCCTCAGAAGAGGAAGGCAGGAGATAAAAGGGAGGAGAAGGCAGTAGGGGGATGAAGGAAGCAGAGATCTGAGATCACAAGCCAAGGAATGCAGGCAGCCTGTGTGCTGGAAAAGACAAGGAATGGATTCTACCCTAGGGCCTCCAGGAGGAGCCAGCCCTGCCAACATCCTGATTCTAACCCCTTAATACACATTTTGAACTTCTGACCTCCCGAACGGTGGGAGAATATGTACTGTTTTAAGCCCCTAAATTTGTGGTAATTTGTAAAGCGGCAGTAGGAAATGAATATAAGGGCTGTTCCAGAGAAGACCAGAACACTGCCCTTGGTGGCAGGCAGATCTGGGCTTGAGTCCCTGCTCCACTTGCTAGCTGTGTGGCCTTGTGCAATTCCTAACCTCTCTGAATCTCAGCTTTCTACTCAGCACATGAGAGTAATAAAGAACCAACCTCAGACTGTAGGGAAAATGAAATCAGTTGATACACACCACATGCTTAGAACAGAGTCTGGCACACAGCACTCAATAAATGTTGGATTTTCCCCCTTCTGTTGGGCCTTAAGAGGCCTACATTCCCAAATACAGGCCCTCTAATCTCCCCGGGATGCTGCTAGAGCCACCTTCCTGATGCTCCATTTCATTCAGTGTCCCTCCACTGCTCAACAACATTCCATGGCTCCCCAGTACAATGTCTTTAATCTGGTTGATCAAAATCCCCCATAACTGGGCTCCTGCCAGCCTCATCTCCCAGGAAGGAGAAAACAAAGGGATGGCAAAGCTGAAAAGAGTTTGAGGAGACAAACCTTCAGATGTCAATTGAAACGTCACTTTCTCCAGACCCCCTGAGACAGGTTGGCACCCCTGTTGTCCATTCTTGTAGCATCCTGACCTCCACAGCAGTACCAACCTCAGTCATAATGTGGTGATCATTTGTGCTGGGAATATACCACCCATCTCCCCCTCCACAGGTAAACTCCATGGGGGCAGAGACTGGTGCTAGGCATGTAGTCCCTTCTCGATAAGGATTTGTTAAATGAATGAAGAGATGGATGACCAGTCAGCAACCTCCCAGGCCAGCTGGGCTGAGGACCCAGAGTTTTTCCTGACAGCCAAGTCCTGGTTCTTAACCACTGAGAGGGCTGCAGAGTTATCGAGATAGGAGAGTTGAGCACTGGGCCAAGTATCACTGGACACTTGTCACACCCTCAGCCAAAAACTGTATTGCAAACTTGATTTGGGTTCAAGTAACAGCAAGGGTTAATTCTTCTTGGGTGAAGGCGGGTCCCTCGAGCTGTCGGAGATTGTCTGAGGTGAGATGTTGAATTGGAGGGGGGTTGAAAAGGAAGAAGAGATGGGAGGATGCCAGCAGCCCAGGTTTCTGTCCACTCAGCAAGCATCCAGGCCCTGGGCTTTCATCCAAGCTGGGAAGTGTTAACAGCGCTAATTGGAGCCTGGGTGGGATAAGGAATGAGGAAGCCTCAACTCTGAGACCAGGGGAGAGGACTGTCCTGGTGAGGGGTCGATAAGGCCCACCGCTCCCCTGTGAGCCATGGAGACCCCACCCGCCCAGCTCCTCCTGCTGGAAGAGACAGTTTGCCTCTGGCAGTGGAGCGGGGGAGACCACCCCGGATGCCTGGGGGGGCTGGGAGAGCTGGCAAGGTTGTTCCGGCCCATTTCTCCAGGATGGGGATGGGAGAAGCTTGGAGCCCCCTTGCCTAAAGTTCCCCAGCTCTCAGGTGGTGCCTGACAGCATGTAGCTTGATTCTGGGAAAGCTTCCATTTTCCAGGGGGTAGAACAGAGGCCCAGAGGGGGTTAGCAGCTGCTCAGAGCCACACAGCAAGTCCTGAGCAGGCAAGCTTCCCAGTTCCCAGAGAACCCTCTCACCTCTGCTACACATGGCGTGCGCACACACACACATACACACACACAGGTTTTCTATTACCTTGCCCCTGCCCATCTCCCCAGCCACATGGCCCACCTCTTCCCCTCCTTCAACTCTGACCCCATCGTGCAGTTTCAAATCCTGGCACCTTTGCCTGAGCTGCCCCTTCTGCCAGTAATGCTCTCTCTCACCGCCCTGTGCCCAGCCACCTGGTGACCTGGTCATCTTTCAAAACCTAGCTCAATTGTCCCTTCCTTCAGTCAGCCTTCCAGGATTGTCCCTTCTCTTCCCACCTACCTGGGAAAGTTGATTACTCCTTCTGCCAGGTGGGTCTGTACTTGGCCAACACATCCATCCTTTCTCAAATCACACTGCTTTTTCATTCTGCCATGTGCACACCTGTCTCAGCCTTTGGACTTCTGTCGCTCCAGTTCCTGACACTAGACCTGACCCTTACTGGAAATGTTTGATGGATTGAGGTAGCCCCCATGCCTGCCCGTCCCTCCCCAAGGCCAGCTGTTATGTGAGCTACTAGAAACGGATCAGATACACCAAAGCCACGGCGTATTAGGCCAGTTCAGGAACACAGCCTTTTATTTATTTATTTTTAAATTGAAGTATAGTTGATGTACAGTGTTGTAGGAACACAGCCTTTTGAGGTCAGAAAGATCTGGGTTTGAATCCCATCTCTGCTACTTCCTTGCTGTGTGACCTTGGGTAAGGCACTTGCCCTCTCTGGGCTTCCCGTGTCCTTTCTGTAAAATGGAGAACATAATCTCCACCTCATAGGGCTGGTTGGGAGAATTCTCCGAGATGATACATGTCGTATATGTGGCATGGGGCTCAGAGCAAGTGCTTAATACATAGTGTTGCCATAACTCTGTGAGTTATTTCTGGAAGCCCATTTCCCCCCATCCTCCCTCCTTGCTCTGGCCTTGCATCATTCACCAAAGACCCTGTTCTTTTTTTTTTTTTTTTTTTTAAAGGAACATTTATTTATTTTTTCTGCTGCGTTGGGTCTTCGTTGCTGCCCGGGCTTTCTCTAGTTGCGGCGAGCAGGGGCTACTCTTCATTGCAGTGTGTGGGCTTCTCATTGTGGTGGCTTCTCGTTGCGGAGCACGGGCTCTAGGTGCGTGGGCTTCAGTAGTTGTGGCTCACGGGCTCTAGAGCGCAGGCTCAGTGGCCATGGCTCACGGGCTTAGTTGCTTCGCGGCATGTGGGATCTTCCCAGACCAGGGCTTGAACCCGTGTCCCCTGCATTGGCAGGCGGATTCTTAACCACTGCGCCACCAGGGAAGTCCCTCTTTCTGTGTTCTTAACAGGGAAGAAGTAAAGCCACACTGGGTCTGCCACTGCCTGGCTGTGTGATCTTGAGAAAGTGACTTCACCTCTCTGAGCCTCAGGTTCCTCCTCTGTTACATAGGGATGGTAACAGTGCCTGCCTGGCAGGGTATCCTGAGATTCAAAGGAGTTAGTGCTTGTAAAGGACCTAGATTAGCACCTGGCACCTACTGAGCACTGGCTGGTAAAGACTCAAACTCACCATTGCCTTCCGGCACTTCCACGTGTTTCTCCTCCCATTGCCCACCTCCTCCTCCTGCCTCACCCACAATCTACAGCCAATGACTTGGCCTCTTTTCCCTTCACTGTTAGGAAAACCCAAGGCCTCCGAGATGGCTAGACAAGATCCTTCATGTCCTTAGACCTGCCTCCGTCCTCAAGCACTTCCACGGCCACTGATATCTGGCTTTTTCTTTAGAGAACCCTCTTCTTCCAGAAGAATCTGGATCCCCAAAATATAAGGCACATGAAAATGGACATGCTTGGCTAGAGGGGTCAGGGGACAGGGAGCCACACCCCTCAGCTCCCTGGTTGTCCCCAGGCTCCATCTGAGCACAGCCCCAAACTTCCATTTCATCCATTGACCCTGCCCCCTCCCACCTTGGGTGGGCGGACTTCTTCATTTTTCATCTTGATATAATGTTTCATTTTTCAAATTGAAGTATAGTTGATTTAGAATGTGTTAGTTTCAGGTATATAGCAAAGTGATTCAGTTACACATATATATATTCTTTTTCAGATTCTTTTCCATGATAGGTTATTACAAGATATTGAATATAGTTCCCTGTGCTATACAGTAGGTCCTTGTTATTTATCTATTTTATATATAGTTGTTTGTTCCTGTTAATCCCAAACTCCTAATTTATCCCTACCTGCCCTTTCCCCTTTGGTAACCATACATTTGTTTTCTACGTCTATGAATCTATTTCTGTTTTATAAATAAGTTTATTTGTATCATTTTTTCAGGTGCCATGTATAAGTGATATGGTATGATATTTGTCTTTCTCTGTTGACTTACTTCACTTAGTATGATAATCTCTAGGTCCATCCATGTTGCTGCAAAGGGCATTATTTCATTCTTTTTTATGGCTGAGTAATATTCCATTGTGTGTACCACATCTTCTTTATGCATTCATCTATCAATGGACACTTAGGTTGCTTCCATGTCTTGGCTACTGTACGTAGTGCTGCAGTGAACAATGGGGGCGCATGTGTCTTTTCAGACTAGAGTTTGTGTCTTTTCCAGATATGTGCCATCATTCTGATATCCTTTTAAACGTGCAGAAAAGTAGCAACAGTAGTACAAGGAACTCCCTTATACCTTCACCCAGATTCTCCAATTATTTATATTTTTCCCCATTTGCTTTACCTTTCTCTCCCTCCCTCTCCTTCTCTCTCTCTCTCTCTCTCTCTCTCTCTCTCTCTCTCTGTGCACATCTTTTCGTGAACCACTCCCATTTTGCTTATGGGAAAACTGAGACCCAAGGAGTTGCTTCTGGCCCCTACCTCCATGGTCCCACATTAGAGGCCCAGAACCTTGAGATCTACAAACCTGTCAAGGGCCTACAGAGATATTTGAAACCTGAACTCACAAGCACATCGACCCCAGAACACCAAAAGGCAACTGCAAACTCAAAATTAATAAATGTCTGATTAAATGTCTACAACACGTTAGTGAGTCACCTGCTATCCAACGGCACTTGTGTTTAGAAATAGAAAAGCACAAATCACAAAGGACACGAAAAATAATTTATTCTTCATAAACCCCATATATGTGAATTACTTTAACACCTTTTCAGATACTTTTAGCAAAAATGTATATGTGTAATGGGATCCATAGTGACATTTTGAGGTTTGCCATGGTATGGGGTGCGGTCCCTATAACGTCAGAGGTCCCGGGACCTTCAGAGGCCTTAAAACAAGCTCTCTTGGTCCATAGTCCCTTGAGTCCCACTCAAATTGGGCATAAGATGAAGATTTTTCCATGTATTTTTACAAAGAGGCTGTGTGTACCTTTTTATGTGGGTCATAAAAAAATTTTTTTTTAATTTAAAAACATGGAGCAACACGAGAAGTTTGTCATAGCAACGGGGCTGCCTCTCCTATTTTTAAAAAGTGAGCTGTTCCCTCCTCCTCTTAGTACAGAAAGTTTATTTTCCTGCTGGGGCCTCTGACTCAGAGGCAAGCCCAGAACTCAGTCTGCTGCCTCTGAGGGAGGGCTGGGGGTCCTGCTGACCCTCAGGAGCCCCAGCCTCAGGTTCCCTTCAACTGGCATGTCCTCCAGGCGCCCAGATGCCCCTGACATTCCTGGCCAGCACCCGGGCTTCCCTCCCTGTGTTCATCCACTACTCCCACCTAGGAATGCATCTTCAGAACAGCCCACCTTGTAGGAGCGCAGCTGGACGACTTGAGCTGGTTCTGTGAATATCAAAATACTTCCTGGCCAGTTGGGAAACCCCGGCTACACAGGACCCTCTCCTAGGACCACCCTCTGATCCAAGAACTAAAGGGGTAACAGCAGGCAAGCGGTGGGCCCAGAATCTTGACTCAGGGCTGCCTTCTAATTGGTCAGAGCCCACGTCCTCTCAGATGAGAGAGCAGATAACTCCATAGCCTAAGGACTTTGAGACAGCAACTGAAGGAGGTTGAGAGCACAGTGTGAGTTTGAATCCTGCCCTACCACTGATGAGCTGTGTGACCTAAGGCAAGTGGCTTAACCTCTCTGTGCCTCAGTTCCCTCTCATGGGTAATAATAGTGACAGTGAGTTGTGGTGGGGATGACTTATGTTAACCCAAATAAGGTACTTAGCATAGCACCTGGCACATAGCAGACACTGAATAAATGTTTATTATTATTACCATCAACATCATCATCATCTCCTACCTCCTATCCTTCATATCCTTTTGTGACCATCTCTTAGGAACAAAGCAATAAAATCAGAATCTAGCTCCATCAGTTACCAGCCGAGTGACCTTGGGCAACTTGCGACACTAATTTCTCATCTGTAAACTAGGCATAATAATAGCCCATAATATATTATATTATTATAATATAATAAGACATACTCATATCTTGGCTTATGAAGAGTGTTCCTAAACACTGGCTTTTATTATTATCGGGGTCAGAAAACTATTACCCATAAGCCAAATATGTAAATAAACATATTTTGTTTTTGTTTATTTACAAAAACACTGCCTGTTTTGTAAATAAACATTTAATGCTACACCCATTCATTTATGGATCATCTCTGGCTGCTTTGATGCTATAACCACAGGGCTGAGCAGTTGCAGCGAGAGACCGAATGGCTCACAAAGCCTGCAGTATTTACTGTCTTGCCCTTTGAGAGAAAGTTTGCCTGATTTGGATCATTCATACCTTCTTTAACAGCAGTAATTACAGTACATATACATTTTGTCTCCCTCAGTGGACGATACATGTTAAGATTTGCTTTCCAGGGATCACATAGCAACCCACGGTTGGGTTCCAGTGGTCCAAAAACCTCATCAAGTTATTCGCAGTAGTAACATATGGAGAGAGGGTCCCATAGCTTTCATTGGCTACTCAAAGCCTGTGACCCATGAGGACACAATCACAGGATCGTGAGCATTGGAGGAGCTGGCCCGGGTCTAAATCAACACCCTCCTCTATTTTCCCAGGTTTGCCTGTTCTCAGACCTGCTCCAGGGCACCAAGACATCGAGGCTTCATTACTAAGGTTTCTCTCTGTGCTGCTTTATTGCCTGTTCGGAAGCAACTGGCTGCCCCCTGGTTCAGAACCCTTCGTGTTCCTTTCGTGTGATGTTGGGGTGAAAGAAAGGGTGGCCCAGGAGCTCATTTGGAATTTGACAGAGGAAGCCTGTGAATTATTTACCCCAGAAAGATGTCTTCCTATGTCTGACTGGATTCGCTCCTTTGGACGCAAACGGGAGAACCCGCCATTCCTCATTGGTTTCACGGGATTTTGGTGACGTGGTGTGGAAAACCGCACACAAAGTAACTTGTGGACCTCCTAGATCTGGAGGATCTTGGTGGCCACGCTCCTTGGCTTTGTTTCATGCCCACAGATGTAACACATTGGATTTGGTTTCCACTATTTGAGGCGTGTTGGTTCCCAAAACCCTAACTGGGCTCTAAAACACCAGGCTGGACTCAGCAACCCGCAGCCCCTGCCTTGACTGGAGGTCATCATACCTGATGCACCCTGACACCACCGCCACCTGCATGTCCCCTCTTCAGCTCTGTCACCCTTGTTTCTTCCTGACACGCTGTCAGTGAGAGCCAGAGGACAAGCAGCCTGCTGAGATTCAGCAAATGTCCCCAGGGTAGCCCAGGTCAAGTAAGGACAGAAGTTCCTCCCCCAGACTGCAGGCTGCATGAGGGCCGGGACCATGTCTGTCAACCTTTCTGCTAAAGGTGGAGCATCTCAAACGACCCCAGCAGAGAACCTAGGAACCGATGTTCAGACGGCAAAGTCTACAAATCCTGCAGTATGAGGAAGGAAATCCTTGATCCGGAGTCAAGCTTCAGGGTGTTACATAATTATAATAACACAAATATGACACGGCATCTTTTTTTTCTCACTTACTGGAATATAACAATGACTCTGAACTTGGGATCCATGGGCCCCCTAGGAAATCCATTGGTGGTCTCTCAGGTGGACATAAACACATAAAATCACGTGTGTGGGGGCACAGATTTTTCTGGAGGGGTGTGCTTGTCCAGCATTTTCATCAGATTTTCAAAAGAGTTCCAAATATGTAAATAAACATTTTGAACCTGAAATGGTTGTAAACATGAAATCATAAATCTGATGCATAGCTCCGTCCCTACTGTCTCGTACTGTAGCCAGTGCATGATAGGTGCTCAAGACATGTTTGCTGAAAGAATCAGTCACTGAATGACCGTTTCAAACCACGGGTTACCAAACTGATAATCAGATTTTTCCAATTTTCCAATCTGGAATTTGGGAATCGCTTGAGCGGATTCTTTTTCTGTCCCAGGAAGGGAGAGGTACATGAATGATGCAAAGAATGAGCCTCGAGTGACATTAAAGGGTGCCCACCGCCGGCCAGCAAGGTGTTCTCGTCGAGTGACATTAAAGGGTGCCCACCGCCGGCCAGCAAGGTGTTCTCGTCGAGTGACATTAAAGGGTGCCCACCGCCGGCCAGCAAGGTGTTCTCATCGAGTGACATTAAAGGGTGCCCACTGCCGGCCAGCAAAGTGTTCTCAGAGCTGCCGTTTCCTGCTCCAAGCACTGAAGCAGTTCCCCAAGGAACTTTGCAAAGAAGATGCTTTCTCATCCCAGACGGTTGTCTGCACGCAAAAGTAATGAAACTTCATCTCTTAGAAGACAGTCCGGGATCTAATTAGCCATCTCTTCTACCTAGACTTGCCTCTGATCAACCCCACAATTTTCCCCCCAGACCAGCTAGAAAATACACATCTTAAAGTTCAGTGAATTCGGTAAAGAAGTCTTCCTTTGTAAATAATAGTACCAGAGGCTGCATTGACTAGGCACTCGTATGCATTATAGGGATGGGTGGTGGGCAGAGGAAGGCACACGGGACCATTACTTTTTTGGAAAGCAATCTTGTAAGAGGCGTCAAAGCATTCACAATCTTAGGCAGAGTAGTTGCCCTTCCAGGACTTTGTCCTAAGAAGAGCATCAGAATTGTGACAAAGATTTCTTCACAGAGACATACAGCTTAACATGATCAAGAACAGCAAAGAAACTGAAAACAATGCAAGTCTTCAGCAGCAGGTGTTAAACAAATTGTAGCATACTAATATGAAACATTAAATCAAGTAAAGTCATGTCTTGAAAATACTCTTGAAACTTCATAAAAATTTAAAAAGTTTTGTTCTTCAAAGGATATCATCAAGAAAGTGAAGACAACGCACAGAATGGAAGAAAATATTTGCAAGTCATACCTGATAAGGGACTTGTATCTAGAATATTAAAAGAGATTTTATAACTCAATATAAAAAGACAAATAACCCAATAACCCAAATTAAAGATGGGCAAGTGATTTAAATAGACATGTCTCCAAAGAAGATACACAAATGGCTAAGAAGCGCATGAAAAGATGCTCAATATCAGTAGTCATTAGGGAAACGCAAATCAAAACCACAGTGAGACACCATTTCACACCCACTAGGATGACTGTAATAACACGTGTTGCAGAGGATGTGGAGAAAAAGGAACCTTCACACACTGCTGATGGGAACATAAAATGATGCAACTACTTCGGGAAAATAGTCTAGCAGTTCCTAAAAAGGAGAAACAGAGTTACCATAGAACCCAGCAATTCCACTCCTAGCGATACACCCAAGAGAAATGAAAATGTATGTCCACACAAAAACTCAGACACAGATGTTCATAGCAGCACTATTCATAATAGCCGAAAAGTAGAATAAACAAAATACAGTCTCTCCATACAATGGACTATTGTTTAACCGTAAAAAGGAAATGAAGTACTGATAACTGCTACAATGAGGATGAATGTTGAAGGTATTAGGCTGAGTGAAAGAAGCCAGACACAAAGAGCCGCAAAGTGTAGGATTCCATCGATATGAAATATCAAGAAAAGGCAAATCTAGAGACAGAAAGTAGATGAGTGGTTGTCAGGGGTTGGAGGAGAACCGAGAATGACAGCAAATGCATACAATGTTTCTTTTTGAGGTAATGAACATGTTCTAGAATTGCCTCTGGTGATAGTTGCACCAAAATAGTATGTTTTGTGAACATACTAAAACCCAGTGAAATAAGCACTTTGGGCGAATTGTATGTGAATTATATCTCAACAAAGCTGTTTTATTTGTATTATTACACAATGAATATCATTTATTAAGTGTATGACATATAAATGTATATTGATAATATAAATATATATAAGTATAGATTAAGTATATATATGTAATGTGTAAATATATATTAAGGAAATGATGCTTGGTGAATATTATATAAAAACACTATCTTGAAATAGCAGACTGATAACTTCTCAGACCTACCCATCAAATGGTAAAGAAGAATGAATGCACAGCTCTGAGGGTCTGGGGTAGAGCTTAAGCCACTGGAACATTTTTCTCAGAAGCTTCATATTTTAGTTACAAAATTCCAGCACATTTTGCCTTCCACTTCAAAATATGGCCATGTTAATTTTAATATAAAAAATTATTTTCTCCAAATCCACGATAAAAGCAGATATAAAGCTCTATGTACAGGATGGGAGTACACGAGGCGGTGGGGGAAACGGAAATGCATAGGTCTGGAGAGAAAAAAGACCAGAAAGAAATATGCCAACGTATTAGCAGTGGTTATCTCCAGGTTGTGGAATTGCAATCTTTTAAAGCTTCCTGACACCTTTTTTCCTTTTCCATATTCACAATGGATGTTGCATAATATTAAACAATAAACATTTTTTTTTATTCCAACAGATGACACCCGGGAGGGAAGACATCAGGCAATGTTTTTCTGGGGATGCTTGGCCCGGCCCTCCCTCTGGTGGGAGCACACTCACACCCCTGGGATCAGAGCTGGGCCGAGTGGAATAACACGTGCCCTCATGGAGGCTCCCAGCATCCCTTGCTTTCTGCAGATGCTGGCGGAGAATGTGGACTTCTTTCCAGAGGAGAGATGAGACAAGAAGCTTTGCAAAGTTCTGGGAATAAAGACAAGCAAGATCATCATTATGTGACAACAGCTGGAGGAGGTGAATAAGGACTGGACCAGATGTCAGGGACAGAGCTCTCAACTGGATGGACACCAGGAGACAGATGTGAGTTCGAGCTCCTGCTCTGCTTCCAACAGGCTGGATGACCTTAGTCAAGCAAGTCACCGTCTCTCTCCAGGCCTCAGTTTCCCCCTCTTTAAAATGAGGCCACTGGGTCCTACTTCTGATGGTTTGTGATTCTATGGTCTCACATCTGCCATCTTTCTTCCTACCATCCATGTAACAAACAACTGGAAGCTCTTCCTATTGACAGCCCACTACAGCCCCTGCCCCAGGAATCTCAAGGGCCATTCTGCCCCCAAAGGCAGTCTCTAAATTGAGTGACACTTTTCAATCCATCTAATTGAAGAAGACTTTCCAAAGAAGGCAGTGTGAGCAAATGGCATCCCCACCCTCTGCACCCCCGAACCTGGTTAAGCATGAGGATATTTCTTGAGCTCAGCCAGCACTGGTTCTGTGCCAGTGAGTAAGACACACACTGTCCTGTTTGCTCGGAGCATATAGGATCAACCCTAACGACCACTTACAGACCCTGTCTCCTGCCCCAGAGGGGGATTCACGTACAATACTTATTTAATAAGCTTTCACATCAACGTTTGGAGGCTGATACCATTATTCACATTGTACAGGTAGGAAAATTGAGGCCAGAGAAGTGAAGTGCTCTGCCCAAGGTCACAGGTCAAACAAATGGTAAAACCAAGGTTCCAACCCTGGTCAGTTATACTTCCAAGGTACCTGTGATTTATCAGTGGTTTTTCTTTTTTTTTTTAATTGAAGTATAGTTGATTTACAATGTGTTAATTTCCGCTGTACAGCAAGTGATTCAGTTATATATATTCTTTTTCATATTCTTTTCTGTTATGGTCTGTCACAGGATATTTAATATAGCTCCCTGTGCTATACAGTGGGGCTTTGTTGTTTATCCATCCTATATATAATAGTTTGCATCTGCTAATCCCAAACTCCCAATCCATCCCTCCTCCAAAGCCTCTCCAAATTTAGCAACCACAAGCCTGTTTCCTATATCTGTCGGTGGTTCTTAACTTTACTGTTTAGGCAGAACAAAAGACCCTAAGACCCACCTGATCTCAACCTTGGTAATGTCGTAAGAAAGACCTGGAGAAAAACAAAATCAGTTACAATAAACTTGACGCTGAAGCATCGGACTTGCTATTGACTTTATAAGAGCAAGCTATGAGCTCGTACAAATGAATTTACATGATAAAAAAGTACCCGATAATATGAAAAAGGCACAAAATACATATGGAATCACAACATGAGGAAGTTATTCTTTCCAATTCTCTTTCAACCCTTCTAATGACACCTAGGAAAAAGTCTCCATTTGGTGCTAACACGTCTTCAGCATCTTCTCCGACACTTGCCAATTTCCCTCTATAACAAAGAAAGAGCAGGCTTCAGGCTCAGAGCCCACAGGCAACAGTATCCAGAGCTAACATTTAATGATACTGTTTTATTGTTTATGGGGGGCGGCGATATTTTATGGTTACCTCCTATGCGAGGAAAGTGATAACTGGTTTTCTATTTACTGTGGTCATATAAATTTCCCTTTTGAGCTACATTTACTGATTTTTTTTTAATGAATAACTTTACTCATTTTTTAATGAGTAGATTTAAAGAAAAATATTAAATTCATGACACCATAGAGGTGGTATACAAGCAGGGCAAAAATAAAAAAGGTGGCATTGGAACAATTGAGGCTTAAGAAACACTGCCCCATGAAATTAAAAATAACCCAGCCATGTAATTTTATTGTCCTGAAAGTACATTGCAAGTTCTCTAAATAGCACAAATTCACAGTAGCCCATCACGATTAAAGCAGATTTTTGAGGGCTTACGTATGCAGTTTCTGTAGCAACAGAGATAACTGAATCATATTCAAACCACTAGACCTATGTGCCTGAAAGTCTAATTATTGGAAAATTATAGACCTAAGAAACACAGCTATGCCTCACCGCACACCACAGGTTTGACCGAATACCTCATGGTAATTGGATAAACCCCATCTACATAGAAGCCATGTGGAAAGGAAGAACCCTCCCCCCCAACTGTGGCGCCTTCAACCACCTGTGTATGTGGAATTACATTTATTTATTCACTCACTCATTCAGTCATTCAACCATTCTTTGCAGTGTTTACCTAGCCCCTGTGATATGCACTGGAAATATAAGGAAGGACTGCAGTGAGCCTCCAGTCCAGAAGGGGGCGCCAGACATGAAGCCCAACTTCACATGCCTGAGTGCCTGACTGCCAAGTGGGCTCTGAAAAGAGCATCTTTGTTTGAAAACAAGTAACAAAGAAACTTGCCTACCCTGTGGGTAGTAAGGGAAGGCTTCCTGGAGGTAGTGACCATCAAGTTGCAACCTAAAGAAGGAATAGGCGTTAACTACGGGAGGTGGGAGAAGAGAGGGATAAAAGGGCAGGTGTGTCCATGTACGTGGATGAGCTTTCAGGTCCCACGTGCCCCTCCCAAAGTGAGCATCTCACCCTGGTGCCATCACCCAAGCGTGATCCTTGGATTCAAATATACGTATTTCATGTCTTGAGCCTAAATGCAAGCCAGCAAGTGTATGTGTTCTTCAGTGGGGAAACGGCTATCCAATCCCAACAATGAGGAAAAACTGAGAGATGGTGAGTGGGTCTCCAACACCAGCCTCCCTGTGGGATTTGAAAGAGTGATTCTGACCACTCAGAACTTTTATCGTAGGCAACAACATGGTGGATCTCAGCCAGGGCTTCACTTGGAACTCTGGGAAGTTTTCAAGTCTGCAAGTCCAGGCCACGCTCAGGCACAACCAAGCCATGCCCGGGCTATTAAGTTAGACTCCCTGGGGGTGGGGTCTGGTGACCAGTAAAGTGTAAAGCTCCCCACAGGAGTCCAACTTGTGGCCCAAGCTCAGAACCACATAGGGAACCTAGCCTTATGGAGGATTCAAATCTAGAAAAACTTACTGAGCACCTACTACACACCAGGCGCGGGGCAGGGTGGAGGGTGGTGGATGGTGAGAATCAAATCCCCTGTCGTTTAAGAATCACTACGGGGAATTCCCAGGTGGCACCGTGGTTAAGAATCTGTCTGCCAATGCAGGGGACACGGTTTCAAGCCCTGGTCTGGGAAGATCCCACATGCTGCAGAGCAACTAAGCCCGTGCACCACAACTACTGAGCCTGCGTGCCACAACTACTGAAGCCCACGCACCTAGAGCCCATGCTTCGCAACAAGGGAAGCCACCGCAATGAGAAGTCCATTCACCGCAATGAAGAGCAGCCCCTGCTCGCTGCAACTAGAGAAAGCCCACGTGCAGCAACGAAGACCCAGTGCAGCCAATAAATCAATTTTTTTTTTTGCGGTACGCAGGCCTCTCACTGTTGTGGCCTCTCCCGTTGCGGAGCACAGGCTCAGCGGCCATGGCTCACGGGCCCAGCCGCTCCGCGGCCTGTGGGATCTTCCCGGACCGGGGCACGAACCCGTGTCCCCTGCATTGGCAGGCGGACTCAACCACTGCGCCACCAGGGAAGCCCAATAAATAAATTTTTAAAAAGAGAATCACTACGGAAGCACGGAGCCTAGGTGAAGATGAAAAGTGCTCTGGTCACACGAATTGCCTGGCGGATCTGGTTAAACTGCAGATTCTGGGTCAGCGCGTCTGGGTTGGGGCCCAAGAGTCTGCATTTCTAAAGAGCTCTCGTTTCACTGCAGGAGTGTGGTGAGGCTCTGAGGGAGCCTCTCAGATCTCAGCTTCTCCCCACCGTTTCTCCACCACTCTGATGGCCCTGAGCATTGCCTGGAGGCGATCACAAACTGTAGGGAAACAACAAAATGCACCCTTGCCACCTGCCAGGTGTGGACCCGTGTCCCTCAGACTCCAAAGGTCCAGTGACCACCTCCAGCTGTCACCCACACACATCCCCAGAGCGTGGGGGCAGATCTCAGGAAGAAAGAGAAGGGGAGGGGGTGGAGACGGGGTCGATGGCTGTCATAAAGGGTAAACCATCTGCACGGCAGCAGTCCCCCACTGCCTGTGGAGTCCCCCATCTGGGGTCAGAACAAAGGCAGAGAAATTCAGGAGGCTTCAGAGAGCAAATCAGCCTCAGAGGGACTTCCCTGGTGGCACAGTAGTTAAGAATCTGCCTGCCAATGCAGGGGACACGGGTTCGAGCCCTGGTCCGGGAAGATCTCACATGACACAGAGCCACTAAGCCCGTGTGCCATAACTACTGAGCCCGCGTGCCACAACTACTGAGCCCATGAGCCACAACTGCTGAAGCCCGTGTGCCTAGAGCCTGTGCTCCGCAACAAGAGAAGCCACCGCAATGAGAAGCTCACACACCGCAACGAAGAGTAGCCCCCGCTCGCCGCGACTAGAGAAAGCCCACGCGCAGCAACGAAGACCCAACGCAGCCATAAATAAATAAAGAAAGAAATTTATTTTTTTTAAAAAAAACCAGCCCTGTAGGCTCTCTTGCTGCGAGACCTCGTTTCTAATTAATCACCCGTCCTTGGCAAATCAACTGTGCCTGTTTCACAAGCAGTACTCCAAGGGCGAGAGGTGGGGTGGGAGCTGGAGCAGAGGTCATTGGAGCTGACTCCCAGGGTAGTGAATTCATGGGGAGGGGACAGTGGGGTCAGCCCTGACCCATTTCAGCAGGGCCAGAAAGGAATGGATCAGGGGACAGGAATGCTTGCAGAGGCCAGGCTGGTCATAGGACTCGGTGGGCTGGAGGGGTGGGGGGATGGGGGGTTAGGAGAGACCGCCCTGGGGACTAGGGCCAAGTGGACACTGTACCACCCAGTAGGTTGGCAGCTACTCAGTTCCACTGCCAAGCAGAAATGTAGACCCGTTTCTGCATTTCTGGAAGATGTGCTAGGGCTTCCTTTCTTTAAAGATGGAATCTCCTGGCTTATAGAAGTTGGCTCAAATTGTTTTGAAACATCCCGCCACCCATCCAGATATGTTTTGGAGCCACATACGGAGTGCAGACTGCCAATGTGTAGCCTCTGAGAGAGTGGACTGTAGGAATTCCATGGGAAATTAAATGGCCTGTGGGTGTGGACGTCCTCATGGGGCTCAGAGCAGGAGAACGTGGATGGACGACTTCCAAAACACAAGGGAAGTGCCCGGAAGGCCTCCAGAAATCACTGGGAGAGACACTGAGGGGAGAGTGAGGTCCTGCAAGTAGGGACCGAATGCCCTTGTACTTTGAGAGTTATGGTCCCTGCAACCCCGTTTGCATTGCTCCATGTACGTCTTAGCAACAGTACTTACTGAGCACATACTATGTGCTGACACCATGCCAAGTGCTTTATGTGTATTTACTCATTTAATCCTCACAACCTCCCTGTGACGTGGGTATGACTGTTAGCCCCACTTTACGGATAAGGAAACTGAGGTTCCGTTAAGTGACTTACCCAAGTCACACAGCTAGTAAGTGGTAGAGCCGGGATTCAGACCCGGGCAGTCTGGTTCTAGAATCCATTCTCTTGACTATAGGCAGCCCTGCCTATCCTAAGTCCCAAAGAGCCTTGGGCAGAGCGCAGCACACAGTAAGTGCTCAGAAAATGTCTGTTTCATTGAACAGAGTCTCTGGGAATTAGACGTACTAGAATCCAATGCTATTATTTCGCCCGATTTTGTGTTCCTATTTCAAGAACTGGTTTGTGGTTTCTGCTGGGACGGGGTCCTTGCCCAGGTGATGGTGTGAAATCACCCAGGCACGGTCTGTAAAGACAAGGAATACCTGTCCTCCCCTCCAACTGTCCGCCCCTGACCCTGCAGCCTCCTGCTCTCGTCTGTCTCCAGCCTGGCCACCCTACTCCAGCTCTCAGGCTCTGCCTCCCTCCTGGGCTACGACTTCCACTTCCAGATCCGTTTCAGACGTATCCCTAGAAGTCCGTCTCAGCACTGGAGCCTTCCGAGTCACTTTTCTGGCAGTGGCATTTATCTAAAAGAGGAGGCGGGGGTCATCGGCACAAGGCTAAGCACTGTGGGGGCTGTTGAAGCCTTTTAAAAGTTCCCTTTGGGACATTTCAAGCCCTCAGATGGAAATTTTCACTGTCTGGGAGGCAAAGTGTCCACCTGTGGGAATTCCAGTTCCCCACCCGCCGCTGCTCATCACCGTACGGGAAACGCACGAAATAGGACAGGCTGCGCAGCAATGCAGCTGCTGTTGAAGAAATTGGCCACTGAGCCCAAATGCAGGCTTTCCTTTTTAATTGAAGTGTAGCTGATTTACAATGTTGCGTTAATTACCGCTGTACAGCAAAGTGAGTCAGTTATACATATGTGTGTATATATATATGTATATATATATATTCTTTTCCGTTATGATTTACCATAGGATATGGAATATAGTTTCCTGTGCTATACGGTAGGACCTTGGTGTTTACCCATCCTATATATAAAAGCTTAACATTTGCTAATCCCAACTTCCCACTCCAGCCCTCCCCCAGCTCCCACCCCCTTGGTAACCACCAGTCTGTTCTCTATGTCTGTGATTCTGTTTCATAGATAGGTTCATTTGTGTCATATCTTTTGTTTACTTATTTATTTTGCAGTACGTGGGCAGGCCTCTCACTATTGTGGCCTCTCCCGTTGCGGAGCACAGGCTCCGGACGCGCAGGCTCAGTGGCCATGGCCCACGGGCCCAGCCACTCCGCGGCATGTGGGATCCTCCCGGACCGGGGCACGAACCCGTGTCCCCTGCATTGGCAGGCGGACCCTCAACCACTGCGCCACCAGGGAAGCCCCATATCTTTTATTTTATTTCATTTTTTTGACTGCACTGTGCAGCCTGCGGGATCTTAGTTCCCCAGCGAGGGATCAAAGCCAGGCCCCTGGCAGTGAAAGCACCAAGGCCTAATCACTGGACCAGCAGGAAATTCCCTGTGTCGTATTTTAGATTCCACATATAAGTGATACCATTCGGTGTTTGTCTTTCTCTTTCTGACTTACTTCACTTAGTATGATGATCTCTAGTTGCATCCTTGTTGCTGCAAATGTCATTCTTTTTTATGGCTGAGTGGTATTCCATTGTATATATGTACCACATCTTCTTTATCCACTCACCTATTGATGGACACTTACGTTGTTTCCATGTCTTGGCTATTGTGAAGAGTGCTGCTATGTACATAGGGGTGTAGGTATCTTTTTGAATTATAGTTTTGTCTGGATACATGCCAAGGAATGAGATTGCTGGATCATATGGTAATTCTGTTTTTAGTTTTCTGAGGCTAAAGTTTTTCCACAGTGGCTGCACCAACTTACATTCCCACCAACAGTGTAGGAGGGTTCCCTTTTCGCCACACCCTCTCCAGCACCAAATGCAGGCTTGTAAATCACAGAGTTCTAGTTCCAGATCTGCTGATAAACGTTCATTCACTTATTCATTCGCTCATTCATTCATTCAACAAATATTTATGGCACGTGCTATATTCTAAGCACTGAGGTGGTTGCTAAGGAAGCGTGCAAAACCAACGGGTCTTGGTGAAATTTACAGTCAGGAGGTCAGATGTCTTCTCTAAACATCAGCTTCTTTTTCTGTAAGGTCGGGGTGCTGATGAAGATGTAAGTTCCCCTCAAAAGTCCTTTTCCTCCACGGTGCTGCTAATCCCTACCTCTAGGAGAAGGGTATCCTCGTGCCACAAAAGGAGCACTGGAAAAAGAGTCGGGATGCAGCCTTCTGGCTCAATGCTCCTGCTTAGATCACTTCCCCACCCTGGCCCTCAGTTACTTCATCAGTAAAATGAGAGGGCTGGACTGTGTGATTTTTAAGAGCTTGTCTTTCTCTAACCATCTGTGATTCTCCGATTCAAATATTCGTGATTCTAGCATGAGACTAGCCTGTGACTCCAGGAATGGACCTTCTCCTGTTCCGGGAGCAAATCTCCTCCTTATGGGATGCCTTTCATCATGACGGCGGCAGAAAGGGACTCATGAAGTGAGCATGAAGGGCCATGGGGCGCCTCCTAGGAGCTGCTCTCCCAGGACCCCCAGAATCACTAAATGTATCTTCCCCGTCATGCTCTTATTCTCTGAAAATTTAATGGCACAACCATAAGCTGCCTGAAGACCGTAGCTGACCCATCACCAATAAATCAGAAACTCCCAGTGATGCTTTTGAATAAATGATAGCCCCTCTGATCAGTGGGCAGGCGAGCTGGGGCTGTTTAACGTACCTTGGGAGACAGCTCAACCCGCACTCTGCTGGGGTGGGAGGCTAACGTACCTTGGGAGGTTCAACCCACACTCAGGGAGCGTGGTGAGCAGATCGAGAGGCCCCTGGAGTCATCCCTGGGTATTTGGACGGAACCAGACCCAAGCTCTCTCAGTCACGGCTGGCTCTACCTTGCCTGAAAGAGAAATATCCCCCAGAGAGAGGGGAAAAAATGTCCCAGGGTGTATGGTCAGGCCACTCAAGGGGGCTGTTCTCTTGCTCTCTGTACGTCCCCTGCTGGACCAGCCCCTGCTTCACCTGCACCTGCTCACGTGACCGTACCTGCCCTCCCGCCCCCCAGCCCCCAGCAAGTGATTGTCCTAATCCTTAGCCCAGAGCGGCTCCATCTGCTAGTTTATTAAAGGGAAACACCTGGCCTCGTGATGGTCATTAACCTGAGGGCCGGGAGGGGCGTGCCCAAGCTGCTGGTTTCCCGGGTAACTGATGAGCCCACGTGACGGCGGTTCCCCATATAAGTGGCAGCCTCCCTCCCCCCAACCCCGTGGTGAAAAGAGTGCCGCCATGTTTTGCTCGCCGTTTGCTGCGCACGGTTGGGTGTCGCTCCGAGACCTTCCTTCAGACGTGTAAGATCCCCGTCCAACAAACCACTGATGTCTCTGTCACTGTCTCCAGGCTCTTTCTTCGGTTTCGGGACTGGGCTAAGGCTCGCGGGCCCACGGGGTGCAGCCCAACATGGGATTGTGGAAAGAGACATCAACTTAGAAACCTCAATTACAATCCCAGCTCCTCTCAAGATCCCCTGCTTGGCCAGTTTGTTCATCTAGAAACTGGGGGTCCCAGGAAACAAAGACGTGTGCTTTGTTTTGTCTTGACCTTGACCGTGTTTGTCTTGACCTTGCACGTCGCAGTGGTAACCACTGACGGGCCCCATTTTACACAGAGGAGGAAATAGAGGCTCAGAAAGATGAAGTCTCACAGCAAGTCGGGATTCAGGCAAATGCCCGAGCCCCCGACGCCATGCACTGTCTCCCTCCATGGGAGGCCTGGGAACTCTTTGGCTGTTTTTTCACTTTTGGGGGCTGAAGCCCCTGGGAAGTCCCAGCTGCACAGCCCCCCCTGGGGCCTCGGGGGGCCGGATGCACACCATCTTCCTACACGCCCCGGCTCTGCGTCCCTCCCACTGTGGCGACTCCGAGAACCAGGCAGATGGGCAGCCGTGGATCCAGATCGGAGTCGGTTCCCGGTGGGTGGTGCGTCCAAGGACATTCCACGCCCCGCCACGGGCTGTTTGGAAATTGCAGCGGACCCTGGATCATGGGAAGCAGCTCTGCTTGGAAACAGGTGAGGAAATGCAGTTAGCCGTTGTTTATACTCAGCCCTTCACTGATGCGGTCTCTGAATGCTTCTAAGTACATCGGGTTCCCAACGGCTCTGTCCCGGAGCTCGGCAGTCCCACGTCCTAGGGAGACCCACGCGGCCGCCTCTGTGCTTTCGCTACATTCTTCCCACTGGAAACTCCAGGTCTGGAGCCCAGGGTCTCCTTCGCGCCTCCCCCTACAACCACAAGGAAACACTTGTTACCCCCTTAGAGTTGAAAAGGTGATCCAACGCAGTGGTTTTTAAGACATCTAAGACTTTCTTCAAATGAAGTCTTACTCAAAATCCCAACACAAAATGGATAAAAGGAGAAAAAAGAGATGACAATCCAGGTCCGCGCCTACATGGCTGCCTCTTGCCTCCCAAGGGAGTCCCAGGGCCCTTCTACAGAACCCCGGGCCCCAAGGAACCCAGTTGGCAAAGTTCTGGTCCGGCTCAGGGATAATACCTGGCCCAGGGTTACCCAGGAAGGTTAGTGCACAGGTGAGGCCCCTTAACCAGGAGGGCTGCTGAAAGCCCAGACAGGAGGCAGACAGCCCTTGCCCTGGGCCAGAGTCTTGTGTGTATTTGCCTGAAACTAGTAAATTTTGGTTGACTTGTTGGTTAGTAGTTATTTGGTTGTTTGGTTGGTTGGTTTGTGGGATTGGATGATTAGTTGCTCATTGAATGGTTGAGTAGTTGGTTGGCTAGTTGGCTCGTTCACTGATCAGTTGGCTAGTTTGTTGATTGGTAAGTCAGTCGGTTGATGGTTGGTTCCATTATTTGGGTTGAGTGGTTAGTTAACTAGTTAGATGGCCAGTTCATTGATAAGATGATTGATTAGATGGTTGGTTGGTTCACTGATTGGTTGAACAAATGAGGGTTTCACGTGGTAGTGCTTTGGAGAAGGCTCTGAGACGTGAAGTGGACATTTGAGGGAAGAGGCACCAAGGAGATGGCCTGCGACGTGGAGGGGGAGTGATACGTACTCGGAGTGAAGGCTGGAAAAGTAGCAAAGAGACATCAACAGATGCCTCTTTGCCTTTTTGGCTTGGGAGGTGAGCAGATGAGCCAACGAATGCGCACTCCATAAAAGCTGTAAAGCCCGTTACGTGCGTCAGGGGTCCTCTCCCTCCCCCACCCCCGCCCCGGGCTCCCAGCGCCTCCTGGCTTCCGCCATCCCTTCCCCTGCTCTTCAATCCTTTGTTCACCCTGGGCTGTCAGTGACGGGTCACAGCTCGGTGTGTTTGAATATATACCTTTGAGAGATGGAGCGTGAAGGGGAGTATTTCAGCCATCCTGAAACATAGCAGATGGGACTGGGGTTTAAAGGAAAGATTCTTCTAGAACCCAGTAGTCACATCCTAGGTCAGAGTAAATGCTGCTCACAACAATAATGGCGGCACTCGCGTAACCCTCAGGGTAAATTTCTGTACGAAGCATTGCTACCACCTCCATTTCAAAGATGAAATCTGAGCCTCAGAGCGGGCAGTGACCGAGTCCTGACTAGTGGAGAGTGGGGCGCCCAGACTCGACCCCTGTCTCCCAAACCTCATACTCTCGCACAACCCCAAGATCCCTCCGTGACACCACACTGTTCTCCAACCTCGCAGCCCCTTCTTCCTCCCCTTGGGCTCCTGGATACCAGTCCTGGTGCTGTGGGGAGCCCCGAGCATCACCCACCCCTAAGCCAGGGCCACGGCGGGCTGCACATGCCACGTGGCGACTACCACCTGCAAAAGCCCTGCCTAATGAGCTCTGAACTTGGTTCTGAAGCTGCCATCAATTAATAGGAAAACTCCCAGCTGCGGCCACTTCCTGCATTTATTTGCAAGATTAACGGTAGATACAAAGTTGCTGCTTCACCTTGGAACTGTCGCAAATCTGGAGAACACCTGTGCCACAGCCTCATACGTATTCCTCAAGGCCACTCCTGCCTGTTGCCACACCCTTTGTTATCAGAAGGTCGTGCTTTTCTGTCCACGCTTTGCAGGGCTGAGGGGAACATGCCAGGGGATGGGCCCCATTGGTAATTAAGAGAATTTCAGGCTCCCTCCTCCCTTTAACATTTGCCCTTCCCAGGGATGTGGGAAGAGAAGCTGCTTCAGGGGGCCCACAAATGGCTCCCCCTTCACGTATTCCTTCTTCAGAGGCCAGCTTGAAAAGTTTAATAAAGTAATAATTAACTCACCCATATTGTGGGCTCGCTGTGAGCCGAGCACTTCATCTTGGCAACAGCCCTGTGAGCTTGGAACAGTTACGGTACCCATTTTGCAGATGAGAAAACCAAGGCACAAGATCACAGCAATTTAGTGGAGGAGGCTGGACTTGAACCAGAACCTCCTGACTCCAGAGCCAGAGCTCTTGGCACAGTCCCTGTAATATGGGCTCCACGAATCTGACCCATCCTTCTAAGGGGTGCTACAAGGTGGTCCCTGTTCAAGACTAAATGAGGGGAGTAGGTCCTGGGAGTCTCCAGGGATGGACCCTTTGAAACATCGCCTGCCTTTGGGGCTTCCCCACTTCCCTTCAGATCTGCAGCCCGGCTGCCTGGTGGTCAAGGGCTCAAGGTCTAGGTCAGACAGGAGGTTCCACCCTCGGACCCTCCACTTTCCAGCACTGTGGCCTTAGACGTTCTCTGAGCTTCATATTCTCCTCTACAAAGAGGGTTGCTTAATAAGGTGTTTTTTTGTTTTGCTAAGTAATAAGTGCTCATGATAAAACAAAAGCTCCAAATGTACAAAAGAGGAAAGTCTCTCTTCCACCTGTCTCCACCATCTCCACGTTCTCCCCACACCAGATGTAACCACTAATACGAGCTTCTTACGCATCCTCTGAGGCAGCTCCATCCAAGAACTTCCCAGTGATGGAGATGCCCCACACCCGTGTTCTCTGAACCATGGGCTACTGAGCGCTTGAACTGGGGTTAATGGGATGAGGAACTAAGTTCTGAATTTTATTGGATTTTAATTCACTTAAATTAGCTGCGTGTGGTGGCTGCCGTATTGGACAGCACGAGTCTGGAGACCCTGATGATAACTAACATCTACCGAGCAGTGACCGTGTGGCAGGCCCTGTTCTAAGCACTTCCCATGTATTAACTCCTAATTCTCATAAGAACCCCATGAGTAGGTGCTAGATCCCCGGTGCTCCCTCTGGAGAAGCTGAGGGGCAGCAAGGTTACATTCTAACAAGTTCAATCTACCAGGACGTCGGGGAGCTGTGCTCTGAGCCCAGGCTGTCTGACTCCGGAGCCTGGGATTTGGCTACCTAAGCAGGGGTCATAAGACACATAAGCAGCTTAAATGAGAATGTGTGTAATGAGCTTGGCACCGTGCCTGGCACAGAACATGTGCTCAGTAACTTACCCCTGTAATTGGGTCCATCGCCTCCCGGCTCTGTTTAGGCCCTACTCATTCCCACCCCTGGGCCCTTGCTTATGCTGTGCTCCCAAATCCTCCCCAGTTGTCAGGCGCCAGGATGGGCTAGAGGGGTCCAGAGGCCCGAGGTGGCCTGGGAACGGGCAGAAGAAGTAGGAGGCATGGGGGAAGCTGTGTAGAGTTCGGAGGACTGTGTAACAGAAGTCGTGGCCTTCTGGAGAGGGATGTAGCCAAGTCAGAAGCCAGCAGGAGGATGACAAGACAGGCGTCAGGAGGATGCAAGCTGCATAGTGGGAAGCAGCGGTAAAGGAGGTTAGGTAGGAAGGGCTGGGGCAAGACCTAGGAGCTTTGACTACCAGATATTAATTTAGATCAGATTGAATAAGGGGTAAGGGGCTGGCGGTGACGTATTCATGCATTTAGCAAGCATTTATTAAGCACCTACTTAATTGATCATTGATCACGGGGGGCCACGTTAGTGGTCTTCCCATCACGTTTCTGTGCTGAAGACAAACTGGACTTGCTGGTGTACGTCCTCAGTGGCCCCTTTTCTGAGGAGGAGAACGTGTACGGGCAGAAACAAGCTTCTTTCCCTTCATCCTGTTGACAGGTACTTTCTTTGGACATGAATCCACTTAACATGCCATGAGAAATGTATTAGGCTATCATGATCCTGTACTACAAGATGGCAAAGCAGAGACTGGGGGAGTTGAGATGCTTTGCTCAAGGTCACTTCACCTGTTGGTGGATGGGCTGGAGGAGCGTGCAGGCTCCAGTCTGAATTTTTTTTCTCCTCGGTCTAACTTCCCTTGCAGGGCACCGAGGTCTGTAGACTCCATCTGCCGGGGCGGGCCTTGCCAGCAGTGGCATCCGACATCCCTGGCACTGGTTCAAAGGACTGCCTTCCCCGCTGTGGACGGAAGGAATCCTTTTGCTTAGCACCCCATCTGCCATTTTCCACCTGGGTAGGTTTTAATCTTGCAGACAACAGATACCTACGCAGCCCATCACCCCGGAAGAAGCAGAATTTCAAAGTGCCCCGGAAGAAGGGGCTCCAGATCATGCCCTGTGTCTGGGCAAAAGGGGCAGCTGTCACGCTCAGGATCTGTGATTGCGAAAAAGCATCCCACACAGAGCCCTGGGGAGAAGAAAGCAGCAAAGAGGATGATCCTTGGATCAGGTGAGGGTGTCCACTGGCAAAGGACAGTGGGTCATCCCTAAGTACCCAAGAGGACCCCCGCCGCTTGCTTCCTTCTGGGTCTGGGCTAGTTGGCCCTGTAGCCGTGCCCCGTCCTTCCCTGGCTCAGCTCTGAATCTCGGGGTCCTGACGCCGCAGGCTGCATTTCCCAGGCTCCTGGGTCATCTGGATTCTGTCTGGACTCCACTAATGAGGAGCTCGGGCAGGAGACTGGAGGCTGGGGGACAAAGGAGGAGCCACGGCCTTTCTCCCCCTCCTTCTCCGATTTGGGCGTGTGTCTGACAGTGTTGGGCTCCTTGGAGGCATCAGTTTCCCCTGAAAAGGCTACTGTTATTCCAGCTTCTGCCGGTGACACCACCCCCTCCCGGTGCTCTCGCAGCTCCTGACCAGGGAGGTAACAGCCTCCTCCTTGTGCTCATCTCTGGGGTATCTGCCATCTGTGTTTGGGTTACCCTCAAAGCAGATCCCAAGACAAAGACTTGGGTACGTGCGGTTTACTTGGGAGGCAACCGCAGCAGAACAAGGGAGGGAGTGGGGAGGTGAGATGGGGAAGGAATAAAAGCTGATAAAGAGTATGTGAATTAGCTGGTGACCTTGATGGGCTCAGTTCCACTGGGGCCCTTCTAAGAATCTCTGGGAAACATACCTTAGAATCAGCCTGCTGGAGGGATGAGAGCTGTGTCATTTATCTATGAAATTCCATCTCTACTGCTTGAAGATTGCCCCTGGGGTGTTATGTCTGTCACATCTCCAGACTGCACTGCAAGCTCCCAGGTCCAGGAAGAAGATCTCATGCAGAGAAGCAGAGCTACATGGGTGGAGTTGAAAAGATACCGCACAAAAGAAGATATACAGGGAGTTCCCTGGTGGCCTAGCGGTTAGGATTCCAGGCTTTCACTGCCATGGCCCAGGTTCAATACCTGGTCGGGGAACTGAGATCCTGCAAGCCATGCAGCACAGCCAAAAAAAAAAAAAAAAAAGCAAATGACCACTAAGTGCGTGTAAAGTGGTTCGCCAGCACTAGTCACACAAAAATAACACCAGAAGGAGATGATACTACATCCCCATCAGAATGGCTGAAATTGAAAAGACTGGTAATACCAAGTATCAGTGACGATGTGGAGCAACTGTAACTCATGGACTCCTGATGGGGCTGTAGAATGGCACAACAACTTTGGAAACTCGTCTGGCTGTTTCCTTTAAAACTAAGCAAGCACTTTGCCGAGGCACAGCCGTCTCTCTCAGGTATACGCCCAAGAGAAAGAAAAACACACGTCCATACAAAGACCGGTACACAGGTGTTTATACCAGCTTTATTTCTCATAGACAGAGCCTGGAGAATTCCAGACAGCCATCGATAAGAGAATGTATAGAGAAATAGTGGTATATTCATATAGTGGGATACTACTCAGTAACAAAAATGAACAAATGACCGAGACACGCAATGGCATGGATGAATCGCAAAAAAATGCTAGTGAAAGAAGTTAGACACCAGCTGTGTGATTCCATTTGTATGAAACTCTAGAGAAGACAAAACTAATCTGATAAAGATCAGGATAGGCATGGTCTGGGAGCAGAGGTGTATTGGCTAGAAAGGAGAATGAGGGAAACTTCGAGAAGAATAGGAATGTTTCATATCTCGATCTGGGTGGGTAGTTACACCATGTTCACACAGGTGAAAATTCATAGAGCTCAACACTTAAGATTTTGTGCCTTTTACATAAATTACCACTTCCTTTTTAAAATACAAACATAACAAATGAAGGAAGAGCTCCATTCTTAAAAGGCCTCCTTTAAGTGCTCACCTGATCACCGAGGATGACTGTGCATTTGGCATCTCCAGCTTCATTAGAGGAAGGCAAGGGAGGGTCCGGTCCAGGCTGAGCCTGTGGAGCTACGAGTGCAGAAAAAATGCTCACTTCCGTCAGTGAGTTATGATTACGAATTTTCCTCCTGGGCTCCGAGTGTTTTACTGGCTCATCCATCAATCTGTCAGGGCAGCCGTCAAGGCGAGAGTAGCAGAAAACTAACACTTCCCACCCAAACAGCCTGAATAATTCAACACCCGCCTCAGCCTCTGGACTCTGGGAGCGTGAAGCTAATTTTTTATTTATTTCTCAGGCTCTGCGGTTTATTTCCGTGCCCCTGGAGGCTCAGGCTGGGCACGGGTCTTCCATGGACCAAAACAGGACAGGCCAAAGCCACAGAGGCTGGGGTATCCCACCCTGATGTCTGGGGCACGACAGGGAACCCAAACAAGGGGCACTGCCAAATGGGGGTCTCTGAACAGGGGGGAAAAGGAGCAGACACTGGAGTCTCAAGACGTGGGTTTAAGACCTGATCAGCCACTTCTCAGCTGTATGATCCTGAGCAAGTCATCTACTTCTCTGAGCCTCAGTTTCCCCAACTATGAGATGTGCTTGGTGACAGGACACTTACATAGTACTTACTGTGTGACAGATTTGGTTCTAATCACTTTTTTCTTTTTTTTATTGAAGTATAGTCGATTTACAATATTGTGTTAGTTTCAGGTGTACAGCCAAGTGATTCAGATGTAGATGGATGGATATTCTTTTTCAGATTCTTTTCCCTTGTAGGTTATTACAAAATATTGAGTGTAGTTCTCTATGCTATACAGTAGGTCCTTGTTGGTTGTCTATTTTATATATAGTAGTGTGTATCTGTTAACCCCATACTCCTAATTTACCCCTCCTCCCCTTTCTCTTTTGGTAGTCATAAGTTGGTTTTCTATGGCTGAGAGTCTGTTTCTGTT
Organism: Neophocaena asiaeorientalis asiaeorientalis; assembly: GCF_003031525.2. Taxonomy (NCBI): domain Eukaryota; kingdom Metazoa; phylum Chordata; class Mammalia; order Artiodactyla; family Phocoenidae; genus Neophocaena; species Neophocaena asiaeorientalis. Next base: position 5,394,477 of record NW_020172781.1, on the reverse strand, counting down.
TTGGAAATATGTTCATTTGTATCACTTTTTTTAGATTCCACATATAACTGATATCATATGATATTTGTCTTTGTCTTAGTATTGTAATCTCTAGGTCCATCCATGTTGCTGCAAAGGGCATTATTCATTCCTTTTTATGACTGAGTAATATTCCATTGTATATATACATATACCGCATCTTCCTGATCCATTCGTCTGTTGATGGACACTTAGATTGCTTCCATGTCTTGGCTATTGTAAATAGAGCTACTGTTGAGGCGCGTGTATCTTTTGGGATTAGGGTTTTCATCTTTTCCGGATACATGCCCAGGAGTGGGATTGCTGGATCATATGACAACTCTATTTTTAGTTTTTTGTGGAATCTCCATATTGTTCTCCATAGTGGCTGCACCAATTTACATTCCCATCAACAGTGCAAGAGGGTTCCCTTTTCGCCACACCCTTTCCAGCATTTATTATTTGTAGACTTTTTGATGATGGCCATTCTGGCTGGTGTGAGGTGGTACCTCATTGTGGCATTGAATTGCATTTTTCCAATAATTAGCAATGTTGAGCATCTTTTCATGTGCCTATTGGCCATCTGTGTATCTTCTTTGGAGACATGTCTATTTAGGTCTTCCCGTTTGTTTGTTTGTTTGTTGCTGTACGCGGACCTCTCACTGTTGTGGTCTCTCCCGTTGCAGAGCATAGGCTCCAGACGCACAGGCTCAGCGGCCATGGCTTATATATATATATAGCTCCATTCTAATCACATATGCATTAACTCATTTAATACCCAAATGACCCTACATGGTACTTACAACTTCATTCCCACTGTACAGATGAAAGAACTGAGACCCAGGAGCTCACTCCAAGGAATCAAAGCACCTATCTCATAGGGTGAGAATTAAAGGAGATTGAGCTTACAGATCTCCTGACCTTATGCCTGGCACACAGTAGGTGCTCAATAAAGTATAGCCACTGCTATTGTTATTATTAAAATGTCTTTTAAGGTCATTATCTCATTTGAGTATAACAACCAACACGTGAGGTTGATGGCTTGTGTAAATATAGGTGGGGAAACAGGCAGAGAGTGAGGTAAATGGTTTGCCCAAGGCTATACACGTTTATACTAAGGACACTGCTCTGTCCTCAGATCCACTTAGGCTCCCCTAACGGAGCTCTTGAGAGTGAGTCCCAAGTTCTATAGGCCAAACAGACTCCAAAAGAAAGACCTGGCTTCAGATCCTGAGTCTCCTGCTCCCCAGTTGTGTGAGTAGAGCAGGGCCCTTCACTTCAGCTTCCTTGGCTGTGAAATAGGATGAAACAGCCAGTTACACGGGAATCAAGAGCAGACTTGGGTATGAACAACCGGGGTTTGGTCCCCAGCCCTGCCACTTGCCAGCCGCAGAACCTTGGACAAGTGGTTTTCTCTGAGCCAGTTTCCTCATCTATAAAATGGGAAATCATCATCCCAACCTTGTAGGCTGGTGCTGAGGACTCCAAAAGTTAGTGTTGGAAAACCCCTTAGCCCAGGGCCAGGTCCATGAAAAAGTGGATGCTATTAGTATTAGGCATCGAAGTTTCCGTTTGCTACCGTCATTTTTGCAAAGGATCTTGGAAGATGAGAAGCTGGCCTGAGAAATAGGAAGATCTGATCTGCATGGTCACCTTTTCCCCAACCTAGGGAAGGTTTGTGACGGCCAGGAAGGGGAGAGCTGCCACCACAAACCCTCTGGGCTCTGTGAAGGAGGAAAGAAGTGGGAGATTGCTCGATTTATACGACAGAACAAGGGTTTGAGGGACACTCACTGCAGTTCTGGCGATGTGTCACACAGTGAATAATGTACTGGCTGGGACCAGTGCACTTGTAGGATTTCTGAGTCAGAAGCCATTCTGATAGGGGCCAAACATCCTTGTGGCTGCCGCCCCCTGAGTCCCCAAGGCTGGTCTTTCCCACCTGCACCCATCAGCTCTTTATTGAAAATTGGCATGAGCCTGACCCAGTGGTGGGCAAATCAGGCAAGGATGTTCTCAGCCACCAGGGAGCTCAGGCAAGGCCTCCTTTTGTTCTCAGAAGCTAGTCACATCGGGGAAATTGAGGCAGCTTAGTGACTATAAGGCTTCCCCCTCAGGACAAGGTAGAGAAGGCTAAGACTCCCAATGACCTGTTCCTGGGACAAAGGGGTCCAGGATGACCAAACTCTCCTGTCTCAGGAAACACCAGATAATTCCTTATTACTGGCTTGACTCCATAGCAGAAATTCTGTTGAGGAGTAAAAGGGAGGAAAGCACTAGAGCAGTGGTTCTCAAACTTGAATAAGCATCAGAATCACCTGGAGGGCTTCTTAAAACACAAATTGCTGGTCCCATCTCAGAGTTTCTGATGCATTAAGTGTGGGAAAGGGTTTGAAAATACGAATTTCTAACAAGTTCCAGCTGATGTTGATGCTGCCGGTCTGGGCAACAGATTTTGAGAACAGCGAATCCGGAGGGAAGGTGAGAAAGATGGAGTTAAAATCACAGCCCTGCCATTTCCTTGCTCTGTGACCTTGGGCAAGCTGCTTGGCCTCTCTGAGACCCGTATTTTTCATCTTAAAATGGGGAAAATAATGTCCGCTTCAGAGCACCAAGGGAGCAAATCTTCCAAGTTGTTTTCTCTCTAGTTCCCACCTGACTAAGGGACAGATCGCTTCGCAGAGCTTCTCAGTCAGGGGACCATTCCATTAACAATCCTCAGCTGGCAAAATGTCATTGTCCACATTGTCCTGGGCAGGGAGGGCCCCAGGTAAATGATACCTGCATTTCATAAGCTGCAGGTACGTGATATTCTGTTGCAACACCATCTTCTTCTGTTGCAATGACAAATCTGGGCTCTGGGCCTCGGTTTCCTTTTTGTACAAAAGAGGACGGTTAGAGTAACTGATCTTTAAGAAGCTTCCAGCTCTGATGTTGTATAATTCTGTGTACAACCGTCTGAAGTCGGAAACAGGGATCCAAACAGGACCAAGAAAGGCGAGGTTTTGAACAAGTTGTAGGGACTGAGCTAAGCGGGTGGAGCCTCTTCAGCACCACAGACAGCGCCAAACCAATGGGCTTATACTGCTTGCATCTGTGTGAAGGTCCAGGTACACTTAAGGGTAACGTTCACATTGTAGTCTAAATCAGGGTTTCTCAGCCTCAGCACTGTTGACATTTTGGGCCAGATAATTGTTGTAGAGGGCTGTCCTAGACATTGTAGGATGTTTAGAAGCATCCCTGGGCTCTACCTGCCTCAACCTACTCCCAAGTCATGACAACCCAAAATATCTCCAGACATTGCCAGATAACTCCACTTGAGAACCACTGACCTAAGTGAATAGCACTCCCTGGAGTTGCGCACGTATGAGGTCACTTTCATAGTCCCTGTCCTGAAACTATCCTTCTAGACTTGAAGAGCCCAGGGGCAGGCCTCTATTCTTCTCTCTTCTGGTAAGCAGTAGTGAATAGGTTAAAGAACAGGTAAACAAATAAAATAAATTTAAAAATGAAAGACTGCTATAAGTGCTATGAAAAAAACACAGGGGATATGATCTAAAGATAGTGGGAGAACATGTGCATTGGACAAGGGAGCCCTTGTGCGCTGCCAGTGGGGATGTAAACTGGTGAAGCCACTATGGAAGGTGGAGGGTCCTCAAAAAGTGAAAACTAGAACCACCCACATGGCCCAGCCATTCCGCTCCTCGGTATTTATCCAAAGAAAATAAAAACACTAACTCAAAAAGGTATATGCATCTCCATGTTCCTTGTAGCATTACTTACAAGAGCCAAGATATGGAAACAGCCTAAGTGTCCATCAGCGGGTGAATGGGTAAAGAAATGTACATACATGCAATGGAATATTATATATATAATTATATATATATATATTATTCCTTCATCCATAAAAAAGAAGGAAATCTTGCCATTTGCCACAATGTGGATGGATCTCAAGGGCATTATGCCAAGTGAACTAAGTCTGACAGAGGAAGACAAATACCATCATTGGTACAGAGAACAGATTGGTGGGTGCCACAGTCAGGGGATGGTGGGTAGGAGAAATGAGTGAAGGGGTTAAAACACAGACTTCCAGTTATAAAATAAATAAGGCCTGGGGATGTAATGTACAGCGTGGTGACTATAGTTTATAACATTGTATTGCATATTTGGAAGCTGTTAAGAGAATAGATCTTTAAAGTTCTCATCACAAGAAAAAGAAGACAACAGGAGAACATGTGTCATCTTAAATAAGGTGGTTGTGTAGGGCTCCTCTGAGGAGGTAACAATTGAACTGACATCTGAAGGATAAAAAGAAACTACTTGTATAACAAAGTGGGGAAGTGCATTCCGGGCAGAGCAAACAGAAGGTCCAAAAGCTCTGATGTTGGAAAGAGCCTATTATGTTGGAAGAATTACAAAGAGGCCAGTGTGGCTGGAGCGGAGATAGTGGGGAGAATAGCAGATGAGACATGAGCAGGAGACAGGGGTCTGGTCGTTCAAGGTCTTGGCAAGCAGGTTATATCTCAGACAATCCCAGCAGAAAACTGAAGGCGCTAGTGAGAGGCTCCCATCCTGTGTCCTCAAAACTGCTGGGCATCGGCCTCAGGCTTTCTGCACTGTGGACAGCTGCAAAAGTTGCAGGCTTATCCCACATATGCAGCTGAAAATGAGGATCTGTCCGGCTGCCCTCAACACTTTCATTTGCCCTCCTCTTTTCAGAAAACTAACAGATTTTCTGCAACTTATGAAAGATGCCCATATTTCTAACCCAAGGTCAAGATCAAGGAGTTGCAGCACATTTTACAGCATCCAGGGAACAAGTTTTGCTCTCCCTTAAGCACGTGTCATGCCCTAGATCCTTTGGTGTTAACTGAGCTTTGGAGGGCATCTTGTGACGTTGTAAGACGGCAGGGTGTGGGGGAGGAGAGAGAAAAATAGCAATTTCCTGAGGATTTATGACCACGTAGTTTAGTTTTTCTGCCTGAATTGTTGCCTCTTTCCCCAAGCGTCCTTCAAAAGTCAATGACTTCGGTGCTTGACTGTGGTAGGAACTGCCATGGTTCTACTCTCCCAAGGGGAAGCTCAGGGCACCTCCAACTTTCCTGTTTAGTGAGTAGAGCACTGGGGGACAGTGAGGTCTTGTGAGGCGTTCCCAAAGCCCCCATAGGAAAAAACAGTGCTAGCCACCTGCCGTCTCCTAAATGCACAACTTTATTCATCGCTGCCTGAGAAATATGTATCTGTAGGGGAAAGCCAAAAGCTTGATTCCCAGAGAATTTCAAGGAAGAAATGGGCACAGCTTCAGACCTTGACAGGGACAGTGGAAATTAGATTCCAGGAAAAGGAATGATGCTGGTAGTGCCTATGCATTAGAGCTCTGTGGTCAAACAAACCCGGGTTCAAATCCAACCTCCTCCAGCTTGTTAGCTGTGAGACCCTAGGCAATTGATTTTACAGATCACCTGCACCGTGGTGGTGAGTGGCCTCCCAGATCAGTATGTACAGAGGAGGTGGGACTGGCTCTGGGAATTTCCTGCCTCTCCCTAACTGTGTAAGGTCCCCGCACTGGAGTACCCCACTTTTCTGAGCCTCCATTTCCTTGACTGTAAAATGGGGTTGATAACGCCCACCTTAGCATTGTCATCATCATCGGGACCCTTCAGGATCATACAATACAAAGCATCCATTTTCCACATTCATTCATTTGACTAATGTTTATTGAGCACCTCCTGTGTGCCAGGCACTGAGGATATATGCATGAATAAGATGGACTTGATCCTTGACCTTGCAAAGTTAAAGTCGGAAAGAGGGGACAGAGCACTGAACCAGTGATTCAGTGTGTGTGACATGATGAGAGATGCTGGGACATCAGGGAAAGTTTCTGGTGCATTGATTTCAGCCAGGTGAACGGGGGGACAGTGTTCCTGGCAAAGGGAACAGCAGGTACAAAGAGCCTGGAGGTGGCAATGGGCAGAGCTTAGTCAAAGTGAAGACATTCTGTTTGCCTGAATCTTAAAATGTAAGGCGCTGGGGCAAAGGTGGAGAGAGGGTGAGAACTGAGCTTGGAGAGTGCAGGAGGGGCTGGATCACCAATGGCCTCATAGACCTTTATCAGAAGTTTGGGCTTTATCCAGAGCAATGGGGAGCTGTGGAAGGGTATAGACAGAGGGATAAATGTGTACCTTAGGAAGATCACCCTGGCTGCAAGGTGGAGCATGAATTGCAGGCGGCAACAGTGCAGACAGCACGACCAGTTAGAGGTGATGAGCTTAGAGTGGCGAAGGGCTGGAAGGATATGGCAAGGTGGCCAGAGGATCTCGCCCTTCAATAGCCAGTCCAGGGAGAATCAATTAAATCCATGGTCATAATCGGTTGTATAAACTAAAGCATAGGTGATGGGGAGACTCGTGTTGGAGATGTTGGCCAATGGACGTTGGTCCATTTTCTTGTGCCCCCTCCCTACCCAGGGCTCTGCCTGGGGTGACCCATGGGATAGGCTGGCTCAGGTCACCGACCTCCCTTCAGCCACATCATCACCAGGAAATGATCACATCTTCCTGGTTCCCCCAGGCAGCCAGCCCAGATGAGGGAGACCCAGAGGTGGCCGCTGGCGGTGCTCCTGAGTTAATTGGGAGCACACAGGATGAGACATTGCTCTGTTCTCATCTTGATGGATCTAATTAGACAAGCTGTGAGCGGGCTAAATGGACTGGCCTGGCAGACAGAGGCCACAGCCAGACACCTAGGGACCCAGAGTGGTCTCTGCTGAGAAAATTGTCTTTCTTAAAAGAGATCAGGGTGGGGGCCAGGGGGAGTGTGGCTGAGGCTTGTTGGACACACATAACCTGGAGAAATCAGATTTCCGTGGCCAAAATCACGAAGTCATGTCCCAGTTTGCCAAGATCTACTGGGCATTTCCAGGGCTCCCACTATGGGCCGGAAGCTGTGATGCACACTGAGGACACAGCTGTGAATGAAACTGACTTGTCCCTGCCCTCCCAGAGATTACAGTCTATCAGAGTGACAGTTATTAGCCAAATGATAACATGGGAAAAGATAACAATCACAGCCAAGCAGCAAGGAAGAGATCCTAGGGCCATGAGAAAGAGTAATAACTGAGTGTTTGTCCCGAACATATATTAACTCATTTAATCATTAAAACAACCCAACGAGACAGGTTTTATTATTGTCAGTTCCATTTTTTAGTTTACTTTTTAAATTTTTTAAAAAATTGAAGTATAGTTGATTTACAATGTTGTGTTTCTGGTGTACAGCAAAGTGATTCAGATATATGTGTACTTCTTCAGATTCTTTTCCATTATAGGTTATTATAAGGCATTGAATATAGTTCCCTGTGCTCTACAGTAGGACCTTGTTGTTTACTGTCAGTTCCATTTTGTGGATGAGGAAGCTGAAGCCCAGAGAGAGCAAGTGACTTTCCCGAGGTCACCCAGCAGAGAAGCCTCAGAGCTGGGATTTGAAGCGGGTGCTCCAACCCCAGCACCCAGGTGCCTGGCCAGCAGGCAGAGGCCGTGCAAAGGCCCCGTGGAGGAAAGGAGTGTGAGTGGTGGAGGAACTGCCAGCAGGCAGGGGAGCTGGAGGCAGAGATGGAGGAGGTGGGGTAAAGGCTGATGCTGGGAGGAAGGAGGGTGGGAGCTGGGGCCAGACCACACAGGATGTGTCAGTCCATCAGGGGCACGTGTCTTTATTTTGAGGGCAGTGGGGAGCCACAGAAGGGTTTTAAGCAGGGGAGGGATGTGATGAACTTTGATTCTTACCCCACCCAGTAGAAACAGCAGGTCAAGAGCAAAACACTCGTTTGACAGAAGAGGCTGGAGGCTTGGAGGGGCCCCTGAGCTGGGTGACCTTGGGCAAGTCCCTTGACCCTCTGGGCCTCCACTTCCCTACCTGTAGAACAGGGACATAGGATGATCATCAAAGATCGCTTTCACTCTGACCTGCTAAAATTACTTTCTTTTCTTCTTTCTCCTTTAAATAAATTTATTTATTTAATTTATTTATTTTTGGCTGCGTTGGGTCTTCGTTGCCGTGCGTGGGCTTTCTCTAGTTGTGGCGAGCAGGGGCTACTCTTCCTTGTGGTGCACAGGCTTCTCATTGCAGTGGCTTCTCTTGTTGCGGAGCACGGGCTCTAGGTGCGTGGACTTCAGTAGTTGTGGCTCGCAGGCTCTAGAGCGCAGGCTTGGTAGTTGTGGCGCACGGGCTTAGTTGCTCCGCGGCCTGTGGGATCTTCCTGGACCAGGGCTTGAACCCGTGTCCCCTGTGTTGGCAGGTGGATTCTTAACCACTGCGCCACCAGGGAAGCCCTCTTCTTTGTTCTTATTTATTCTTTTTTACGTTCTTTTTCTTTCTGTTCTTCCTTCCATCTAATCACATATGAAATTCCCACTAAGCGCTAGGTGCTGTGCCGGTTCCAACCCCGCCATGAAGAAGATCGAGCACCGTCTCCTACTTCTTTCACGTCCCCGCATTTTGCCACAAATTCAGGGGGTGTCCAGCACCTGCCAAGCTCACCCAGGACTCCCACCCAACGCCAGCCCCGTGCCACCCGCTCCAACAGCTGTGGCCACAGCAGGCCTTCCGTCTCCACTCCCGATCATTTTTCCCTCAGATGAGGACAGATGGAGAGACTTGGAGGGAAACACAGCCCCGCCCCGTCCCGGAACTCATGGCTCTGGGATGGGAAGAGGGCCAGAGCTAATTCTGACACCAGCTGCCTCTCCCGGGCTCCAGGCTCTGCAGCTAGCTCCTTGGAGACTTTCCTGCCCCTCTGCATGCTGCGGGGAGCTCACATTCTATTTCCTCGAGCCCTGCTTGCTCCAGGCCTGGCGCCTCCTTCTGCTGGCACAGCTCCATCTGTCTCCCAGGCAGGTGCACAGAGCGGCTGCCACTCTCTCTCCAAGCCCCTAGCCCACCCCACAGACCTCCATTCACCCGAGGATGCAGGAGCCAGGCCTCCAGCTCCACAGCACTCGCAGCTCAGAACCAAGGGCTCAGAGAACAGTTGGGGATGGAAATTTATAAACAAGTTTTAAAGTGTTTTTTGTTTCTCTGTTTTTTTTGTTTTTGTTTTTGCGGTACGCGGGCCTCTCACTGCTGTGGCCTCTCCCGTTGCGGAGCACAGGCTCCGGACGCGCAGGCTCAGCAGCCATGGCTCACGGGCCCAGCCGCTCCGCGGCATGTGGGATCCTCCCGGACCGGGGCACGAACCCGTGTCCCCTGCATCGGCAGGCGGACTCTCAACCACTGCGCCACCAGGGAATCCCTGTCTGTTTGTTTTTATTCAAACAGAAAGTCACAAAAATTGTAATCATCCTCATCAGTTCACTCAGTCCCATGTAATTAATTTATTTTTTCATCTTGATCTTTTGTTAGCACTTTTATGAATTCATCAGTAACATAGTTACCAGAAACCTGTACTTGTCAGAGTCTTTTCCATGAATTCCTTGAAGATGAAACCCTTTTATAGGAACATTTTTGCAAAAGCATCACAGTACACCCAGAACTGTCTGTAAATGACAAAAGACTTAAAAATGACCACGGTTAAAGATTTGATGAAAGCTCATAATAATGCAATTGACAAGGAAATTTAGTTATTTCTGAGATATACATTTTAAAGTAATAACTAGAATTATGACTTATAACATTATACCAGCACAATATAAGATTTTTAGAAATTTCATGTAATGTCTGAAACATTTATATTAACATAGTTCCATACAGATAACCCAAAGAAAGTTTAGTATTAGGTGGTTTTTGTCCCTCCAACACTAGCCGGTAGGTCTGATTTAGTCTCCTATGGGGTCAGTGCTCCTTCCCCTGGGTCCCAATGCACACACTCCTTTGTGTGTGCCCTCCAAGAGTGGAGTCTCTGTTTCCTGCAGTCCTGTTGAAGTCCTGCAGTCAAATCCCGCTAGCCTTCAAAGTCTGATTCTCTAGGAATTCCTCCTCCCGTTGCCGGACCCCCAGGTTGGGAAGCCAGACATGGGACTCAGAACCTTCACTCCAGTGGGTGGACTAATGTGGTATTAGTGTTCTGCAGTCTGTGAGTCACCCCCCCAGCAGTTATGGGAATTGACTTTACTGTGATTGCGCCCCTCCTACCGTCTCATTGTGGCTTCTCCTTTGTCTTTGGATGTGGGTGAGTTCCAGTGTCTTCCTGTCGATGACTGTCCAGCAGCTAGTTGAGAGGGAGTGAGAGCACGTCCTTCTACTCCGCCATCTTGGTTCCCCCTCAGTTTTAAAGTTTTAAAACGTACAGACTCCTCAACCCAGCAACATCTTGGCTAGAAATTTATCTTCCAGAAATATTTGCCCAAGTTCATGGTCTTGTATTTATCTGTAATTCGAAAATCCAAGAGGCTTTGAAAACTGAACACGTTTCCGGAAGTTTGGAGCTGACACTCACTTGGCAGCGAAACTGGCCCTGTACCAGCCTGAGGCTGTACCAGCGTGAGGCTGTTCATAGTCCCACTTGGTGGGAACATTTATGTGTTTCACTGAAGAATTTATTAGCATATGGATTATAGGTGCTGCCCCAAGCTCCCCTAGTAGTACTACATAGTGTGTGATATATGTACCCAAAACCTGTCTGAAATTTTAAAAAACTGAGTCCCAAGATGTAGAAAACAAACTGATAGTTACCAAAGGGGAAAGGGAGGGGGAGGGATAAATTAGGAGTTTGGGAGTAATATATACACACTACTATATATAAAATAGATAACCAACAGGGACCTACTGTATAGCACAGGGAACTATACTCAATATTTTGTAATAACCTACAGGGGAAAAGCATCTGAAAAAGAATCATATATATATATAAATAACTGAATCACTTTGCTGTACACCTGAAACTAACACAACATTGTAAATCAACTCTACTCCAACAGTTAAAAAGCAAAACAAAACAAAGGAAAAAAAACCCGAGTCCCAAAACACAGGCATCCCCGGAAGGTTTGGATAAGGGGTTGTGGAACTGTGTTAGCAAAAAGTGGAGACAACCCAGAGGTCCACCCGTAGAGGACTAGGTAACAAATTAGGACCCATCCAAACAATGGAATAGCTGTAACAATAGCGAGAATCACAGCAAACCCTTTAAGACAGGTTCTGTCATTACCCCGATTTTACAGATGAAAACACTGAGGCTGGGGTGGGGTGGAATCCATCACTTTCCCAAGGAAGATCACGCTAATACAGAAAGAATAAGGTAGCGCTGACGTGAATAAAATTAGGAAAAATAGCCATAATGCACCGTTGATTTTTTTTTTTTTTTTTTTTTTTTTTTTTTTTTTTGGCTGCTTCGTTGCTGCGTGCGGGCCTTCTCTAGTTGCGGCGAGCGGGGGCCACTCTTCACTGAGGTGCGCAGGCTTCTCATTGTGGTGGCTTCTCTTGTTGCAGAGCACGGGCTCTCAGCACGCGGGCTTCAGCAGCCGCGGCTCGCGGGCTCCAGAGCGCAGGCTCAGTAGTTGTGGCACACGGGTCTAGCTGCTCCGCAGCATATGGGATCCTCCCAGACCCGGGCTCAAACTCGTGTCCCCTGCATCGGCAGGCAGACTCCCAGCCACTACGCCACCAGGGAAGCCCCACCGCTGATTTTTTTTTAAAAGGCAAGTTGTAGGGTAAGAGGCAGAGCATAAATCCATTGCAGGTGTACATGCATGTAATCCATACATATATAATATTTGACATATGATACCAGTTTTATGGGTCAATTTGGCTAAGCTACAGTACTTCATTATTTCAGACCAAATCTAGCAGCACCCAGTCTAGGTGTTGCTGTGAAGGTATTTGCTTGTTGGTTTTGTTTTTCTCCTTTCCTAATTTATTTATCTCTGCACAAAATAAGAGGCCTCTGGGAATCATTTCTTTTTGCTTTTAGTAGTAGAACTCTTGTTTGTTTCTTTGCTCCAAATTCAATCCTCTGTGGAGCCCTGCATTGGCCTTTTTGAGGAATGACTCTCCCTCATTCTGAGCAGTTTGGGGAGCTGTCAGTCAAGAGACAGCCTGGGTGCCTGGGTGGCAGGTGTCCCAAGCCCTGCCGTTTGCTGTGAAGGAATTTCGTAGATGTCATTAGTGTTCATAACCAGTTGACTTTAAGTAAAGGGGATTATCTTTCATCATCTGGGCGGAACCTGATTCAATCAACTGAAAGTCTTTAAGAGGAGAACCGAGGTTTCCTGGAAGAGGAAGAAATTCTGCTCCTGGCCTGCAACTCCAGCTTCTTCCCGAGAGTTCCAGCCTGCCCCTCCGCACAGCCTGCTCTGTGGATTTCAGACCTGCCCAGCCAGCCAGCCAGCCAGCCCGCCCGCCCGCCCACCCCTGCAATCATGTAACCAATTCCTTGCGGTCAATCCCTTAATATAGACCTCCCACTGGTTCTGCTTCTCTGGTCCAACCTCGACAGATACTCTATGTGACCGAACAGTTTCTTCTGTCTCCTCCACTTTTCCCACGTTTGGGGTCTATGCTGCCCTTTGGGAAATACTGAGAGGGTGGATGCCCATCTGAAAGTTATATATGATTACCTCTGAGTGGGCACTCTGGGCTGGGCCCTGTGCCAAGGATTGTCTCAGTCAGTCCTGCTTACCATGCTGTAAGGTGGATACTATGATTAGTCCCACTTTACAGATGAGGAATCTGAGTCTCAGAGAGGTTAAGCAATTTTCCCAAGGACACACAGACAATATGACTATCTTCTGTCTGACTCTAACATATGTGCTCTTAACCACCAGTTCTCCAGCTTGGAAATATCTCCCTGGACAGAACGGGGCATGCAAAGGGTGGGAGCTTGACTGCCCCCTCCAACCAGGCAACTTGCAGACAAGTGGAGAACAAAGCAGATGTCCAGGGTTCATATTCCAAGGTGGGGGCAGTAACTTCTTTGATCAGCTAGCTCTGTCTCCTGCCTGCCCAGTCCCTCAGTCTCCAAAGAGGGCCAGGCTAGTGGCCACGTGTCCAGACTCCTGAAACTGACCCCTTGCCCCAGACAGTCGGCAGCAGAACAACTGAATCGGCGGTGCTGCGCACAACACGAGCCTCCGGATGAATTAATGAAGGGCTACGAGTCTTCGTATGGGAGAAAGAAAGCTAGACAAGGACCTAGGACCCCTGGTTTCTAGCCTGATTCTACAAGAGAGCTGTGTGACCTTGGGCATGTCACCGAACTCCTTGGAGGCCAAGACTGGGAAAAGTCAAGAACCAAAATCATTTTTATACAAATAAGTCCTAAGATCCTACCACCTCCATCACACAGATGCGGAAATGGGCTCGCTCTCGTCACAGAGATAGGAATTGGCAAAGCTGAAACGCAAACCCCAACCCATGGACTCCAGAGCGCAAGCCTCTTTGTAATTCCCTGGGCCCCAGCAGAGCTTAAAGGCAGCAGGAATTCTGGGAATATGGGAGCCGGCCTGGTTCATTTCCCTCAGAGCGGAGGGTTTGTTCATCTCATGGCAGCTACAGAATGGTCCACGGGTGGAGAATTACTAAACAAGAAAGCCTAGCAGCCTCTGGTTTATGAGATGCGTGGAACCATGCCAGGCAAGCCAATCAGCTGGCATACATTTACATATTAATGAAGCTCACAAATAATGCAGAGGATGACAAACAGTCGAGGCTTGCCACCAGGCAACCAACACCAGCCCTTGAAGCGACGGGTCTCGAACTTGAGTACCGGCATCGCCTGCAGGACTTGTTACGATGCCCTCAGGTTGTCCATCCAGGATGTCTGGGGTGACAGCCGAGAAGTCGCATCTCTGACCATTCCCAGGTGGTGCTGATGCTGGCCCAGGGACCACATCTTGAGAACCACTGCTCTAACGCACTGACGCTGCTCCCCGCTTCCCTGCCCAGCAGGAAGGGAATCAAGATGCCCAGCTGGCACACCCAAAGAGCTGAATTTCTAGAGGTTAAATGATACATAGATGACTCCACTATAAGCCACCCCTTCCTCTGGGTGGCAGGAAGTCTGCCTTGAGGTTCTTCTCCATTTTGCCCTTTCTTTTCCCACAGAGACATGAACTCCGTGAGCCACCTACTTTGCAGCTCTTAATAATCATAAGAAACCTTTATTGAGTACTTACTGTACGCCAGGCTCTAGCTAAGCAGAGCTGATCCTCATTGTTCCTGGAGTCCATATTTGAGAATTCGCCTGCTTGCTAAAATTTATTTGTAACCCCCAAATCAATATTTGCGGCACTTTCACAGGCATGCACAGAGTAGCAAAAAAATTGAGTCACCGGCCGTGCGTGTTCCCGGCTGCCTCCTTGTATCTGCTCTCGTACTATAAACAAGTGTTCTTTTTTGCTGTCGGCTTAATGTGACATTTTTGCATTTTGCGCTTTCTGTTTGGTGATTTCGCGTTTAAAAAATGGCCCCAAGCGCAGTGCTGAAGTGCCGTCCAGGGTTCCTGAGTACAAGAAAGCTGCGATGTGCCTTCGGAGGAAAATACGTGTTACATAAGCTTCCTTCAGGCGTGAATTATAGTGTCGTTGGCTGTGAGTTCAATGTTAATGAATCAAGTATATATATTAAATAAGGTGTCTTTTTTTTTTTAATATTTTTTTATTTTTTGTTTTTGGCTGCCTCGGATCTTAGCTGCGGCACTTGGGATCTGTTCGTTGCGGCGCATAGGCTCTTTGTTGCAGAGCACGAGCTTCTCTCTAGTTGTGGCGCGTGGGTTCTGTAGTTGCAGCACATGGGCTCTAGTTATGACACGCGGGCTCAGTAGCCCTGCGGCATGTGGGATCTTAGCTCCCTGACCAGGGATCGAACCCGAGTCCCCTGCGTTGGAAGGCGGATTCTTAACCACTGGACCACCAGGGAAGTCCCCAATAAGGTGTCTTTAAACAGAAACATACATCAAACAAGGCTGTGTATTCATTGATTGATGAAAATATCGTGACCAGAGACTTGCAAGAACCCAATCCTGTATTTCCCCCAGGAGCAATGGTCCAGTGTTCACTAATTCAGTGTTTGCAGGGACTCATAGAAGGTAACTACCACAAATCACGAGAACAGACTGTACTTGACATAAACTAACCCATCTTAATTTTGTGGACAACCTTATCAAGTAGGAAGATTGTATTATTTTCCCCATCTTACAGTGAGGAAACTGAGGCACAGGGCAGTTAAGTGGCTTTTCCAAGATCACACAGCCAGTGTGTAGTGGAGCCGGGATTTGAAGCCCGGTGGTCTGGTTAAGGGACATGAGCGCCCACTACAGTACTGGTCCATCTAACTGCTTTTATCTAGTGTCCGAGTGTGTGCATGAGGGCAGACATTTGAGAAAACTTGAAATGCACAGTTCTGACCTTCCAGAAAAACTTGAGATCTGCACACAATCTAGCACTGTGCAAGGCACCAAGGGAAGTGCAAAGGAGAAGAAAGCCCCGGACCAGGGAGCAGATTAGGAGGAGCTGAGACCCCTTGAGTCCATGGGACACCCAAGTCTCCAAGGAAAGCTCCACCCAGAGGTTATGGCATTTGCTACAACCATGAACACCAAGGGCCACAGACAATTGGGGTCTGGCCCTTTAAGATAGTTTCAGTATCCTCCAGACCAAACGCCCATCTGCTCTTCATGGTCCCAACAATCCCTAGTACTACCCATGCTACTGGGTCTATGTGTCCTGGAGCTCTGGAGGGTGAAACTCCTTTTCTCCAGCTGCTCCTGACTTTTTCCTCAGCTGCCGCAATCCCACCCGGATGCCCATTTCCCACCCGCTGTTCTAAATCCCTGGCAATGTATTTTTCCTGCCAGCATCAGCAGTCAGTTCTGACCCCTACCCAAACAGCCACATCTTTCCCCAAGCCCTAGTTCATCTGATTTATGGTGGGCGGGACCAGGACCGGAATTAAGCCTCTGGCTCTGCCCATTAATAGCTGTGTGACCTGGGCTAAGACATCTACCTTCTCTTCGCCTCTATTCCTCGTCCATAAAATGAGATGTTTGGAGCAGATAATTTCTGAAGTCATGTCCAGGCCAGTTTCACGTCCCATCTTTCTCCATAGATTCTAGATGTTACTTAAATACCAATCCAGATGACCTGTCAGTAGGCTTCTACTGAGGACAGAAACTTAGAGGAAGGATGGAGAGAAGATCACAAGGCTGCCGACATATATTTCATGCCCTCTACACATTTTCTGGCTGATGAATTGGACCACTACATAGGATACTGAAAACAGTAACCCCATTCTACAGTTGACAGTTCAGATGTGAAATGCAAAAGAAGAGGGTGATCATGTAGGATACTAAAGTCCTCTTAACTTGCAAGGCAGGAGTCCTGTTGGAACTCCTTGAAATGATAAGAATGAAATTTAATTTTCATGTTCAATTAATGCCTAATGTTCTACTTTGTATGGAGAGCAAGTGACTTGCATCAACTAAAACATGAAGTAGGTCTCCAACTTGAGGTTTTCGAGACACAAGGCTCCCAGGATTGATATCACCTCATGCCAGATTTGGGGACTCAAAGATATTAAATCCCAATGATCCAGGACCAAGCAGAGATTGATGAATGAATGAGATCCATCTAATTCAAACTTTGTGATGGGTCATCTGTCTCCCAATGCATGACCAAATGCAGTAACTTACAGCTTTCTCCTTGCCTCTTTGATCTTTCGATTCCTACCACACTTCAAAGTATTGTATCTCAAGCCCCTGCCTCCACCCCCGTTTCTAGGGAGGAGAGAGGCTACAGCAAAGAGGCCACGGCATTGTGATTAAGCTCTGGAGTCAGACTCCTGATGGGTTTGAATCCGATGTGTCCTCACTCTGTGTCCTCTGCCATTTTAAGAAACCTTCTTAAGCCTCAGTTTCCTCATCTGTAAAACGAGAATAAGAAAGAGAAGTACCTTCCTCTTAGGGTGATTTAGAGCTTCTCAGCTGCGCCGGAATCATTTTGGGACCTTGCTACGATGAAGAATCGCATTCAGGAAGCCTAGGGCTCTATTTGCCATAGGGCAGAGTAAGAGCTTAACAGACTAACCATGCCATATATAATGACTGTACACTCTGAACAAAATACAAAAAGGTACCTTAGGTCTCTGGGTGGGGAGTGGGGTTGGGGGGAAACCAGGTAGATTTAGGAGGAAGTCCGGTCTTGGAGGACGGGACGAGCACAGACTAGTTTCTCACTGAGTTATTCCGGTCTGAGGGCAGGCCACGCTTGTGGCCCAGCACAGGGCAGCTCAAACGCTTAGAAAATCGTGCCAAATTTCTGGCAACCACAGTCAAAATGAGGGATAATCCTAGAAAAGAGAGAACAGAGAAGGGATACCTTAAAATACTGGGTTTTGGGCATAGGCTCAGTCCAAATCTCTGGCTGACCCCTAGACCACACGTCACAAGCATGCTTACAGCTAATTATTAAAGACCTCAAGTAAGATTTCCCCTGCTGCCCATGCAGGTAAGACAGAGTTTGCCATCTACCAAAATGTAATTGCCCGCTAAAACAAAAACAGCCACACTCTTTGGAGCAATATAACAGAACCGATAATCTTCCACAACAAAACATTCACGACATCCAGGATAAAATTCAGAATGACTCAACATGTAGGGAACCAACAAGATGTGACCCGTTTTCAAGGAAAAAGACAATAGAAGCCAACCCTGAGATGACCCAGATGTTGCAACTATGAGACAAGGATTTAAAACCACTATAAAACTATGTCTGATTATGTTTTTAAAAAAATGTGCTCATGACAAATGAAAAGACGGGGAATCTCAACAGAGAAATAGAAAATGCGAAAAAGAACCAAATGGAAATTTTAGAACTGAACTACAGAGGGAAAGATAGGGGAACTTGAAGACAGATCAGTGGAAATGAACCATTTGTAAGAAGAGAAAAAGATTGAGAAATAAAATGAACAGAGCCTCAGGGGGTCCGTGGAACAAAATCAGAAGGTCTAAAATAAGGGCAGTTGGAGTCCCAGAAGAAGAGAAAATGAGGCAGAAAAAAAATGCATTTGAAGAAACACCAAGCTTTCCAAATTGGTGATTCAGTAGATCCATAGGAAGGGCTGAGATTCTGTCATTCTAGTAAGCTCCAAGGTGGTATTGATGAGTAGATCGGGTCCGGACTAGCGCTGTCCAGTAGAATCTTCTGCGATGGCAAGAATGCCCTATATCTTCACTGTCCAATATGGAAGCCACTAGCCGCATGTGGCTACTGAAAACTTGCAGTGTGGCTAGTGTCACTGAAGAACTTAATTTTAATCTTAGTTGATATAAACCTAAATCTGAAAAGCCACGTGTGGCTAGTGGCTGCCATATTGAATGGTGCAGGTCTAGAGGATTCAGTGGGATGGTGCTTGTAAAGAACTCCCATGATGCCCAGCACAGAATAGCTCTCTGTATGAGCTAACCATCGTCAACCTCATCATCATCGAAGTCCATCTGGGGGAATATAGCCAATATTTTATAATAACTATAAATGGAGTATAACCTTTAAAAATTATGACTCACTATATTGTAGCCCTGTAACGTATGATTTTGTACGTCAGCTATACTTCAATTAAAAATAAAATCCATCTACTTCTCCCCGTTGTTCAGGATCATCCCTGCCTTGTCCCCCAACAGCAGGGGACAAGGCGCTCATGGCCCCCAGCTTCTCTCACCACCTAATCATTATTGACATTATTGTTCAGCCTCTTCTACTGTTTTCATCTGCTGTGGGTTTTACTTCTCTCTCACCCCCAACTCCATTAATTCTCCTGTAAGTCAAATGATGTGAGTCCCCTTTGGAGAAGGCTGGCAGCCCTCCCTGTATACTCCTTGTACCTTAAAGGACCCTTCAGCCCTTCTCCTGAGATGGTGTGAGGTTTTTGTTCTTTGCTTAAGGAAAGATTGGTGAAAGCATGACAGCCCTCGGGCTTTGGGGAGCACTTCTGTTCCATGCCTGCTGTGCTCTTGTCAGGTCGCCTACACACTCAGCCTGTACACTCATAAGGATCAAGCCTACATGCGAATACCTATTAACTTGGTAGAGAGGAGAGAAGTCATCGTGATCAAGCCGTTTCTGTACAACAGGGTGGAGCAGCAGCCACTGGGAATGTCTCTCATCGGCATGTTTCTGCTCCAGCTGGAAGGAGAATAGAAGGAAGGAGGGGATGCAAAATGGGCTCCTTCCCTTTTGCCTAGAGTGGGAATAGGGATTATCTGGAGGTTACTGCCTGATTCCAAGTAGCTGAGAGCAGAGGCGGACATGCCAGAGCCCTGGAGCAGGCTGCAAAAGACCCTATAGTATAGCAGCTGTGTGACCTTAGGCAAGTTCCCTAACCTTTCTGAGTCTCAATTTCTTTATATGGTAAGTGGAGGTAATAATAGTACCAATCATATAGAGCTGTTTTGAGGCTTTAAGTGTGAGGAGCTGCCAGATAATTAATGGTGATGATGATGATGATAACAACAGCAACTAATACTTATTGTGGGCTTATTCTATAACAGGCATTGTGCCAAGCGCTTTCTTCTACACTAGTTAATTTAATCCTAACGCCCTTATAAGGGAGGTTCTATTACTGATCCTACTTTATAGATGAAGAGCTACATCTCAGAGAGGTTAAGACACTTGCCCAAAGGCACACAGCTAGTGAGAGGAAGATCTGGGATTTGAACCCAGGGATATCTGGCTGTATACGCTTTACCACTATGAAATATCTCCAAAGGCCTATGACAAGGCTGCTATCCCAGAATCTGCATTTTCCTAGGGGAGGGAGACCCAGTAGCCTAAAGTACTAGCCCATAACCTGTCAGTGGTTCTCACTCCTGGCTTCATATTACAATCACTTCCAATTAAATCAGAATCTCTGGAGGTAGGGCCCCAGATCTCAGTATCTTCAGCTCCCCAAAATATTTCCAATTTGCAGCCAAGGAAGAGAATCGCTGGCTTAGGGCCTGAGCTCTGACTGCTAAGGGGGAAGGTACAATTGACAGAAACAAAAGACTCAGCAGGAGAGAGGTGTGATGTGGCCAAGAAGGCGGTCCCCACACTCTCCTCAGCTTATCAACAATATCACTGTACAATCCTGAGGTCTCTTTATTATCCATGCATAATGAAGCCTGATGAGGATTAAGATGGGTACTCAATGGTGGAGGGAAAGTGAGAAGAGGATTTCCACGGGCATGTAATTACAGCCCCTAAACGTCCAATGGTAAAGATCCTTTTCCTGCATCTCGTTGAGATGTTTCGTAAACAAAGGGAGAGGGGAAGAACGAAGTGACAGACACAGCTGTGTTTCCCAGGACTACACCTGGGCAGGAGTCGGAAAAAACCAACACTCCTTGGTAGAGTGGGGTTCAGTGAAGGAGTCAGAGGGTCTTAAGTGGCAAGAGTGAGGTCATTCTGATATGGTCATTCTACAGATGGGGAGACCCAATCCCAGCTCCTAAAATAGCTGCCCAGGACCCCATGGCACCCTGTCCATTCCCAGGATAACCTCTGCAGTGGACCTCTGCTGACTTTTGCCTGGCTGGCATCCTTTCCTCTTCATCTGCTACCAGCACCTTCATTCTTGTACAGGGACCTGTTCCCGCCCACCCATCAACACTGTTCTTTGGGAGCTGTCAAAGTACCCCATCATCTCTTCGTTGAGAAGCAGGCACATGACCCAGTCTGTACCAAGCATTCTCTCCTAGGAATCTGGCTCTTAAGCACAGTGAAGACAGATTAGAAGTAGGTGGAGCTGATACATTGTTACCACCAAGACCCGAAGCCCTTGGTTTCTACGGCTGCCTGGAGCTCCACCCAGAATGCCCAAATCCTTTTCATTCATGGAATCTGTTGTTCAGCTATTCTTTGGTTCTATGAGTTCTTCCTATCATTCGTTTTTGCCCAAGTTAGTTCAATGATACAAGTGTCCGATGTTTCATATGACAGCACCTGGAAATAAAACTCTGAAGTAGCCAAAAAGACTTTGCTTCCATTGTCACAGGGCTTTGAACTCACAGAATATTATAATGAGAAGGGATTTTATTGACCAGTTCCCTCCCTGCTGAGAAAATCCTCTAGCCCCTGCCAAGACATTGTCCAGCCTTCTAAGTGGGAAGTCCTCTGCCTCCCAAAGAATCTGCTTTTGTGGGTTTTGACCAGCTCTGCCACTTATTAGCTGCGTGGGTTTCGGAAAAAACACTTCACTCCTCCAAGCCTCAATTTGTGCGTGTTACATTGTGGTATGTTCTAAATGAGATGATGTATGTAAAATACTTCACAGGTAGTAAGTGCTCAATTAAAGGCAGTTACCATCACTTGTATGGAAATGAAATAGACCCGGTCCCAGAGCCCCCACTTACGCATAGACTCGAACGTCTTTGGGAAACACTTCCAGCTGTTTATGTTACTTAGGAAACGGGCCCAGGATGCCTGAGGAAATAACCCCAAATCACACAGAAATAACCATGGTGCAGGGCTTGAGTTTCATTCTCTCTTGCTGGCTAGTCTCTGAGCCACACCTTCAGTGTGGTCTCCAGGGACCAAAGGAAGAACTGAATCCACCAAGACAGTCTACAGGGAAGAAAACTGTTTCTTGTGGCTGGAGAAAGAAAAAAAGGAAATTATGTGGTCCAGTGTTGCCAGATCCCATCTTGAACGTGTCCATCACCCATCACCTCGCTGGGTAATTGCACACGCATTTACTAAGATAAGCTCAAATTAGATGCTGTGCCCTACATTGGGAAAACAAAATAATTCACTCTGCTAAATTTGGCCCTGGAATTCTGCGTTTATAAATCCAGCCCAGCGTGGGATCCAGGACAAATAAAACTGTGTTCCCTGGACAGGTTCGGACGAGGCATCCATTCTTATTACCAACCCAATTAAAGTTCGCCAGAATCCGAAGACTTGTAAAGGGGTGGTGATGCGTGTCAGAGATCTCAAACTCAGATGCCTGCAGAGGCCAGGCAAGTACTAGCAATGGATGAAGAGGCCAGACGGGTACTGAGTGAATTGAAGGGCGCACGCCCAGTCTCAAGGATGTGGCTGCTACTCAGCCAATAACTGTCACATGGGTGTGTGAGCCCAAGGTTGCCAGCCCCAACTCCATCACTTAGCAGCTGTGTGACCTCAGTCTAGTCCCTTCACCTCTCGGTTTTCTGTGACTCAATTTTCACATTAACAAAACGGAGATGATAATAATGCCTGCCTTTTAGGGTGACTGAAAATTAAATGAGCTGTTACATTGAAGTACTTAGAACACTGCCCATCCCATAGTAAGAACTCAGTAACGTTGGCTGTTATTAAGTCAATAGTTTTGTTTTGTTTACAAGTCAATAGTTTTAAACAAGGGTTTCTCATAGCCAGTAATGGGAGCAGGGGTATTGTAGAGAGGTTCATGGTATGGGACAAGACCACATTGACTAAAGAATCTTTTATTTTGGCCAGAATGCTGGCAGTGTACAGTCACATTGGGACTCCCCTGCTAATCATCACCTTATCATACTCTTGCTTATACCTTTTAAAAAAATATTTATTTACTTTGGCTGTGCTGGGTCTTCATTGCGGCATGCAGGATCTTCGTTGTGGCATGCGGGATCTTTAGTTGCGGCACGCAGGCTTCTTAGTTGCGGCATGTGGGATCTAGTTCCCCGACCAGGGATCGAACCCAGGCCCCCTGCATCGGGAGCACGGAGTCTTACCCACTGAACGACCGGGGAAGCCCCACTTATATCTTTATTAAAATTTGAGCAACTTATAAATGATTATTTTCTGCAGTAGATTTAGTGATCAAAATATTTTCAGTTAAGGAGTCTTGGGGATAAAATAGTTGGATTCTTGGTGAGAGGAAATTTGGGACCTGTTGTTCTAAAACCAGAATATAGAACCGGGTTTGACAGCAAATATGCTGAAATCCTTGACTTCATAATTACATTCAAAAGGAAGCTCACTGGTCACCGGTGGAGCATGCAGGCGAACCAACTCTTTATTGTGAAAAATAGAAGACAAAGGGAAAGAAGCAGCATTTACCCCGGCTCTTCTAAAAGAACTGTACCTCAGGCTAGCCAGGTAGTAGATGACACTTTGTAGATATATTCCAAATAATGAACGAGCACCGAATTATAGCGTTAGAATATCACCCTCTTTGCAACCCCTAGAGAATGGAGAGATTTAGGCACTGGGCACCAATAGCTACTAATATCATCAAAAAATACAAAGCACCTGCTATGAAGTCGTCTTACAAAAAGAAATGAACATGAATTTAATATAGCCTCTAGATCCAACTACCAATTTACAGGAGAAAACAAAGAACAGACGAGTACTTTAAAGAAACCATTAGGATATAGCAAAATAAAGACTGGGGGAGACTTACAGGAAAAAAGAACCCAGTGTCTTCAACAGTAGATTGCAAGGACAGAAAACGTTATAGAGGAGGGACCTATAGATCTTAAAAGAGTTGAGAGACGCATCAACCAAACGTAATATATGGGCTTTATTCGGATCCTGTGGTAGCAAATAATGGTCTCCGTTTCCTAAACCCTAGAACCTGTGAGTATGTTACCTGACACAGCAGTTCCCGACACACTTGGGTATGAGATCCGGGGTGTCCCATAGCTTGTGTTGGCCTGCTAGTGGGCAGGGCTGGGGCCCAGCTGGTCCCAGGGCAGGGTCTGGCCTGCTGTGAGCTGGCTGGGTCCGCAGGCTTCGAGACTGTGGTTGTCTTGCATCTGGTGTCTGCCCCCTGGTGGGTGAGTCTGGTCCAGAGGCTAGAGCAGCTTCCCTGAGGGCAGGGCCAGGACCCAGGGGATTCTGGGCTGGAGTGCGGTCCTGGACTCCCTGATGGGCAGGGCCGTGTCCAGAGGCAGCTGTGGGCTCAGGGAGTCTTAAGACAGCCTGACTGCTGATGGGTGGGGCTGTGTCCCCACTGAGTTAGTTGCTTGGCCTGAGGCGTCCCAGCACTGGCACCTACAGGCTGTCAGGTGAGGCCAGGTCTTGGCACTGATGAGCTAGAGGGAGGATTCCGGGGTGCCTGCCAGTGTCAGCATCCCTGCGGTGGAAAGAGCTCCCAAGAATTGCTGCCACTAGTGTCTGTGTCCCCAGGGTGAGCCACAGCTGCCCTCCCCCTCCCCCGCCTCTCCAGGAGACTCCCAGACCAGCAGGTAGGTCTGGCCCAGGCTCCCATCAACTTACTGCTTCTGCCCTGGGTACCGGTGCACGTGAGATTTTGTGTGCGTCCTTTGAGAATGAAGCCTCTGTTTCCCCTAGCCCCCTGGGACTCCTGAAATGAAGCCCTGCCCGCCTTCAAAGTCAAATGCTCTCTGGGGGCTCGTCTTCCTGGCTCAGGACCCCCAGACCCGGGAACCCGGCCTGGGGCTCAGATGTCTCACTCCTGTGGGAGAACCTCTACGATGTAATTATTCTCCGGTGTGTGGGTCGCCCACCTGGGGGAATGGGACTCGTCTATGTCGTGAGTCTGCCTCTGCTGCCTGTCTCATTGCGGTTCCATCTTTATATCTTTAGTTATAGAAGATCTTTTCTGGTAGGTTCCAGCCTTTTTCATAGGTGGTGGTTCTGCAGGTAGTTGTGATTTTGGTGTGTGCGTGAGAGGAGGTGAGCTCAGGGTCTTTCTACCCTGCCATCGTGGCCAGTCTCCCATAGTCACTTGGTATCACATGGCCAGACGCTCAGTGTTTAGCAGAGCCCAGCAGAAAGGTGGGTGTGGCTTTTCACATGGCCTACGCATCTGTGCTTTAGATGGTGTATAGTTCAGTGGCTTAGATGGTATATTCATTTTGCAGGGCTGCTGTAACAAAGTTCCCCAGACTGGAAGGCTAAAAACAACAGAAATTTATTCTTTCACAGTTCTGGAAGTTAGGAGTCCAAAATCAAGATGTCAGCAAGGTTGGTTCCTTCTGGATGCTCTGAGGGACAGACAATCCCTTGCCTTTCTCCCAGCTGGTGGTTGCCAGCAGTCCTTGGCTTGTAGAAGCATCACTCCAATCTCTGCCTCTGTCTTCACGTTTAGTTCTCTCCCTGTAAATGTGTAAGTGTGCCTCCAAATACCCCTTTCTTTATAAGGACACAGGTCATTGGAGTTAAGGTGTACCCTAGTCCAGTAACTTGACTTTTGACTTGACTACATCTGAAAAATTCCTGTTTCCAAATAAGGTCTCATTCACAGGTACCAGGGGTTAGGACTTCAGCATATTTTTATGAGGGGCACAATTCAACCCACTACAGATGGCAAGGTCTTACTCCGAGCCCCAACATCCATCTCTACCAAAGATCCCTCTAGTTCAGTGTTATCTGCCAAGTCATATGGCCCAAGCAGCAGGGCTGCTCAGACGGCAGCTTGGACCCACTCCAGAGCCCTTTCTTGCCCTGGGCTCTACTAAAAATCTAGCAACCTTTTGTGTCGTGCAATAAATGGTTATTTTCAAGTGTGAAATAATCTGTCTTCAAAACCCAAAGAGGCCCACCAAGCATCGTGCTGCTTCTTCAGTGGTACAAGGTGCAAAGTAACTTGTCCTCAACTTAGGAGGGGATGTACTGGCGTGCCTCAGATCGCCGGGCCCCTAAAATCTTCACTGATATGGCAAGCTCCTGAATCTTATTTTGTTGTTTTATCTTTTTTAAACTGGGGTATAGTTGTTTTACAATGTTGTGTTAGTTTCGACTGTACAGCGAAGTGGAGTTCCCTGTGTTATACAGCAGGTTCTTATTATCTATTTTATACATATTAGTGTGTACATGTCAATCCCAGTCTCCCAATTCATCCCACCCACCCCCACCTTTTCCCCCTTGGTGTCCATACGTTTGTTCTCTATATCTGGGTCTCTATTTCTGCCTTGCAAACCGGTTCATCTGTACCATTTTTCTAGATTCCACATATACGATATTTGTTTTTCCCTTTCTGACTTACTTCACTCTGTATGACAGTCTCTAGGTCCATCCACATCTCTACAAATGACCCGATTTCATTCCTTTTTATGGCTGAGTAATATTCCATTGTGTATATTGACCACATCTTCTTTATCCGTTTGTCTGTGGATGGACATTTAGGTTGCTTCCATGACCTGGCTATTGTAAATAGTGCTGCAGTGAACATTGGGGTACATGTGTCTTTTTGAATTATGGTTTTCTCAGGGCATATGCCCAGTAGTGAGATTTCTGGGTCGTATGGTAGTTCTATTTTTAGTTTTTTAAGGAACCTCCATACTGTTCTCCATAGTGGCTGTATCAATTTACATTCCCACCAACAGTGCAAGAGGGTTCCCTTTTCTCCACAACCCTCCAGTAGATTTTTTGACGATGGCCATTCTGACTGGTGTGAGGTGATACCTTTCTGTAGTTTTGATTTGCATTTCTCTAATGATTAGTGATGTTGAGCATCTTTTCATGTGCTTCTTGGCCATCTGTATGTCTTCTTTGGAGAGGTGTCTATTTAGGTCTTCCGCCCATTTTCAGATTGGGTTGTCTGTGTTTTTGATATTGAGCTGCGTGAAGCTCCTGAATCTTAATAGGTTTTCTCTCCTACCTTCTGGAGCAAATCTGTCTTATCAAGGCATCCAGGGTACTTAGCACGTTTTTTATTCATCAGGTTAGATGAACACAAAGTTATCGATGTAGTAGACCGATGTGCTATGCTGCAGAATTTCTAGGGAGTCCAGATTCCTTTGGACTTTACTGAGGCAGAGAATTGGAAATTAACATAACCCTGGGGAAAGACCTCGAATTTATCTGTTCTCTGTCCCATGCAAATGAAGACTACTTCTAATTCTCATTCTTGACAGTTATTGAAAAGAATGCATTCACCAGATCAATAGCCGTACATCTTCACAGAAGAGGCTGGGATACTCTTTCCTTTTTTTTTTTTTTTCCTGTACGTGGGCCTCTCACTGCTATGGCCTCTCCCGTGGCGGAGCACAGGCTCCGGACGCGCAGGCTCAGCGGCCATGGCTCACGGGCCCAGCCACTCCGCGGCACGTGGGATCTTCCCGGATCGGGGCACGAACCCCTGTCCCCAGCATCGGCAGGCGGACTCTCAACCACTGCGCCACCAGGGAAGCCCTGGGATAACCTTTTCCAGTAAAGAATCTGCAACTAGCATGCAGTGCGCTCAGGGCCACTACTGATTATATTTGAGTTCATCCACTGTTATCTGCCATGATCTGCCTGTTTTTTGCGGGAGCTAGACTGATTAATTAGAAAAGAAATGTGAGGCCAATATCTGTGCATTCTATAAATCCTTGCGGGGGGTGCTCATCTCCATCATCCCCCTAGAATATTGTTTTTCATTTACTCTCTTGACTTGGAGGAAGCAGTTTCAGGGGCTTCCACTTGGCCTTTCTTGCTACAGTAACCTACTTCACAGGTCGAAGAACCAATGTGAATATAAGGGTCATGCCAACAATTAAGCACATCCATAGGTCTGATATCCAAAGGTAGTGGGCATCAGATGACAGGGACGGAAAGTATTATCCTATAGGTAGCTGTCTCATTTGAGATTTCTGCGTAATTTTCAAGCAAAGGGAGGCTATTATCTTCTGACAAGGGAGAGTGGGCTGCTTCTGCAGGGGGTTTGAGGTTCTCAAGTGCCCCTTCCCAGATACCCTCACCCCAGTTCTCAGGGTCTCACTCCCTCCCTATCAGGGCGCTGACTTTGGCATAGAGGACTTGCCTAGGTTGCGACTTCAGCTTTCTCTGAAGTTCGTAACTTTCACAATTGAGTCTTGTACCTGGTTTTCAGTTCGGTCTGCCTTTCAGCTGGTCTCTATTTAAAAAAATTTTTATTTTATATTGGAGTACAGTTGATTTACAAGGTTGTGTTTCAGGTGTACAGCAAAGTGATTCAGTTACACATGTACATATGTTTATTCTTTTTCAAATTCTCTTCTCATTTAGCTCATTACAGAGTATTGAGTAGAGTTCCCTGTGCTATATAGTAGGTCCTTGTTGGCTATCTATTTTATTTAATTTATTTGTTTCTTTTTTCAGCTCGTCTCTTTAAACGTTCCCAAGGAGGCACTCTGACTCTCACACATGGTTTTCAATGATAATGAATAGATCAGAGCCTGCCATCTTCTCTGTTCCATGAATCCAGTGATTCAAGGGAACAGCTGTTCAGTTTTCTAATTCTTACAGTTTTTATTTCCCCTGTGTCGTTCAAATGCCAGAGACACTGCATAAGTTATGTACCCCCTTCCCCCAAAACCCACCCCAGCTGAAAGTCTTAGTGACGGTCCTGCTACACCAAGCCCGGGTCCGTCAATACTCCCCCTGTCCCCAGTGAGGGGTTCCCCACTCCCGTTAAAGCAGCAAGCACTCCGACTCCAGAGTTCCATGCTTAGAATTGGCTTCCTAGGGCCACTTCTTGTCCCAGCTTCCCTAGGGTGGATTCCTTAGAAGCAGAGACTGAGCTGGGCATTCGTGCAAAGGGTTTGTTGAGGGAGAAAGGGATCGAGGGACGCGGCATAGGGCAGGGTGTGGGGAGATAAGTAAAGATGTGTTCTCTGCTGGAGTCTGATCCTGTGGGGAGCCCTGGACCATGAGTGGTACCCCAGCCGTTGTCCCGCCTTGATCAGTCAGTCACTGATAACCTCTCAGAGGAGGCAGCTCTCATCCAACAAAGGCAATTCGACTGAGCGTGGGGTAGCTGTGAACCATCGGCTGCCAGCACTCACAGCAGTGAGGATGGATGTGCGAGGGAAGGTGATGCAAAGTTCACTAGGCAAAGAAGTGGGAAACGGGGAGGATAGATATTTTAGGCAGAAGGTTGCTTCCAAATCATCCCATATGACGACTCTGTGGCTTTATTATTTTAAAAGTAGTTTTCGCACCTGTTCCCTTATCTGAGCCTCACAAAAATAAAACCCATGTAGGAGTCAGAGTTGGCATTACTTCATGCAACAGCATGAATGAATCTCAAAGTAATGACATGGGGTGAAAGAAGGTAAACAAAAGAAATACATACTGTGTCATCCCACATGCAGAGAATTCCGGAAAATGCAAATTGGGCAGTAGTGGCAGAAAGGAAAACAGTGGCTCCTTGGGGGGAATGCAGCCAACACCTTGACTTTGGACTTCCGGCCTCCAAAACTGTGAGAGAATACGCTTCTCTTGTCTTACGTCATCGGTTTCTGGCAATTCATTATGAGCCTCAGGAAACCGGTTTGGAGGGGTTCCGTATTGGGCAGGACTGGCCAGGTTCTATTACCCCACAGCCTTCAGTCTTTGGCTGGGAGCATCTGGGAGGAACACAGCCCAGTGTGAACATAAGGGGTGGTCCAAAGATGCAACAGCAGGAGGCTCTTGGTCAACCAAGCTCCCTCAGGGGAGGGTCTGAGAGGCAAGCCTCTGTGACCGTCACAAGAACCCTGCGTGATGTCTAGCACACAGCAGATACTCAGTGACTGTTGTTGGATGTTGACTATAGAGTATAACATTTGTTCTGTCCAGCCTCATGGGGCAGACCCTATGCTAATATTATTAATAATTAATTAGCTGATATTAACAAATAAATAATATTATTGTAAGAACAGCCAACACTAGATAAAAACTAATTACCATGCACTGTTGCATGTACTTAGTGCCATGCATAGATGCCTAGACACATGTATGTATCTTTGTACATATATGTGTATACGTATATACACACAGTTAAATCAGCTTTAAATTTCATGTAGACTTCACCACAGCCCTGGGAGGGAGGAATTGCTAGTCCCCTTTGAGGAAATCGAGGCACTGTGTGGTGCAGTTACTTGCCCAAGTTCGCGCACAGCTTGTCGGGGGCAAAGCAGGAATTCAGACCGCCACCCCATGTTGCTCTTGAAAGCAGGAAGAACATGAGTCAGTAAGACAAACAGCAAAGCTGTTGTTTAGTCAGACAACAAAGCTCTGACACAATGCAAAGACTGAACTCCCATTATCGGAGATACGCAAGAAATAGCCATTTTGTTGAACTGTCCCACAGCTGTCTGTTGCATGGCTAGGACTGGGCGTCAGGGGTGAGCAGGAAGCTAGAAGTGGCGCACAGGTGCCTGTGTCTGCTGTGTATTGAGTGTTTACTAAGTACCTTTCTAAGGCTTTTATCAGGACTCGCTCATTAAAATTACCTGACAGTTCTACAAGAAAGGTAGCATTATTCTTATTCTAGAATGGAGAAAGAAATTCTTATAAATAAATAAGTTCAAGGTCACGCAGCTAGGTCAACCTAGCTCTGCCTCCCAAGCCCTGCCTCCCATCCACATACGATGGTTCTGTTCCAGGACCCCGTGGCCACAAGCCCACAGAGACACCAGATGCACCTTTTTTTTTTTTTTTTTCTTTTTTTTCCTTTTGCCGCCTTCAGGGTCTGAGATGGAAAGGCAGCCCCTTCGGGGCCATGGCAGTGACTCCGGGGGGGATGCCTCCTCCTCGTTCCACGCCTGCTATCTGGCTCAGACGTGGAGCCATCGTTGACACCAGGGTGGCATGTTCTGACAGTTTGCTGGTAATTGGACGCCACTGGCAAATCACGAGCCCCCTCCATTCCTGCCACATGTGGCCGGGCTTGACTTGTTGCTGTCGAACACCTGACACATTTCAGCTCTGGCTGGAAATTGGATCCAACCTGGGAAGTCACTTGACCACTGTGGAGGTCTGAAGGGAACAGCTGAAAACCCCGCTCCCCAACTCCTGCTTTCTGTCCTTCCCTGGGGGTTTGGAAAAGTTCCAGGCACAGTGAAGTAGACTGCAGTCAACTGAGGGGTGGAGAAGGCAGAACTGAAGAAAGGCAGCCAGAGTCCTAATCTTGTCTCGGCTGCACTGCTGCTCGCTGTGTGGCCTTGGGTGAGTCATTTACCTTCTCTGGGCAACGCAGGGTAGACCCGGTGCTCAGACTTTGGAGTCAGACAAGCCCTGGGCGGGAATCCCAGCTCTGACATTACCAGAGGGATGACCTTGGGCAAGTTCTTTAACCTTTATAAGGCTCAGTTTGTTTATCTATGGAATAGAAGGAAATAACCTATTCGCAGGGCGACTGAGTATCCCGTGAGAATGCTTGTCACACTTTTGGCATAGTGCCTGGCATATAATTAGTGCTCAGTCAGTAGTAGCAATGCTTACCACATCACCACCACTTGACGGACAAGCATATTTATAATGGGCACTCCCCATCTCCACTGAGTTATTCACATGGAAGATGAGGTTTGGAATCAGGATCTTTTCAAGTTCTCATTCAGTGGATGCAATCAGTGGTCACATACCTAGAATGAGATGTGATACCACCACTTATTGAGGACTTAATAGATACTAGACAAATAAGGATAACTACAACCCAGCATCTGCCCTTGAGGGATTCCTTGAGCCTCAGTTTTCCCATCTGTGAAATGGGCGCAGAGATCCTGCATTGCCTTGCAGGCTGGTTGTGCAGATCTGATGAGATAACCAGCGTTACACATGCGTCATCTCACTTAATCCTTGTGGCAGCCCTGCGAGGTAGGTACAATTCTCATCCCGGTTTTATAGGCAAGGAAGCTAAGGCTCAGAGAGGACGGGTAGTTTTCTTAAGGTCACACAGCTGGTTAGGGGAGAGGGGCAGGGAGTCAAACCCAGGCATTCTGGCTCCAGAGCCCATGTTCACAGCCACATCAAGGTGGAATCAGTCATAAACAGTGGCCAGTGCTCTCTTTTCCTAAATTTCCCCAGCATCCTTCCAGTCTGGCTGGCCTCTTTTGGTCCAGTGCAGCCAACCAAGGAGACAGGTGGATCCTTGCTCCCAGAGCTGTCTGAACACAGCTCACGTTTCCTGACCCCAAAGAGCTGGATTCTCAGAAGTACAGGCTTGAGCTTATTTCGCCCACTGAATTGGATGCATTTTAACATCTCTTGGGGCTGCAGAAGGCTTGCCTGAAAGAGCTTCTGCCCTTTGCCGCCGTAACAGCGGGACCCCTGTGTCCTTTTGCATTTGGTGGCTCTTGTTTCTTCCTGACAGAATCATTATTCCCACTTATTCTCCCATCTCAATCCTTCATCCCTTCCCTGCTCCATGATTGCAGGGGTGCCGAAGGGAGAGCTGTGTTCAAAGGGCCTGGCACACAGATATCTACTCCCCAGGCACAGGTGAATGTCTCAGCCTCGGGTGGGATGGCACAGCACTGCGTTTGTCGGGGTCACTGTTAAACCCGCAGAACCAAGCACAGGGCATGGCTCCTAGAAGGCACTAGGAAGATAATTGCTATATGCAAAAAGAAACATCAGACTAGTGTTAAGTCATGGCAGTGTTCATTTTAATTGTTAATTAATTTAATTAATTGTTTAATTGTTGTTATTACCAAGTACTTACAACGGCTGGGTGTTTTACATACAACACCCCATTTAACTATTTTCCCTCTTAACGGACGAGGAAACTGAGGGGCACCGTTGTTCGTCGTCCTTCCCTCTTGTGGAGAATTGGGGGCAGGGAGAGAAACCGGTCACCGGGAAAATCCTGTCCCAACACCAGCAGCAGCTCTCATTTCTGGGGCATCTTCTACACGCCAGGCCCTCTGCCCATCACTTTACACGCATTGTCACCAATCTACACTATAACCTGCAGAAAAGATATTATTGTCACTATTTTACAAAGGAAGAAGCAGAGTCATGGAGTTAAGTAATTTGTGTCTATGTGGCAGAGGCAGGATTCAAACCTAGGTCAGCCCAGGTCCAAAGTCTGCGTGCCTTTTTTTTTTTTTTTTAATTGGAGTACAGTTGATTTACAGTGTTATGTTAGTTTCAGGTGTAACTGCATCGGCAGTTATATATATGTGTGTGTGTGGCAGGAATTTTTCAGATTCTTGTCCCTTATAGGTTATTACAGTATATTGGGCAGAGTTCCCTGTGCTATACAGTAGGTCCTTGCTGGTTATCTATTTTATATATAGTAGTGTGTATATGTTAATCCCATCTCCTAATTTATCCCTCCCCACCCTTTCCCCTTTGGTAACCGTAAGTTTGTTTTCTGTGTCTATGAGTCTATTTCTGTTTTGTAAATAAGTTGAGTTGTATCTTTTTTTTTAAGATTCCACATATAAGTGATATCACGTGATGTTTTTCTTTGGCTTAGTTCACTAAGTATGATAATCTCTAGTTGCATCCATGTTGCTGAAAATGGCATTATTTCATTCTTTTATGGCTAATATTCCATTGTGTATATGTACCACATCTTCTTTATCTATTCATCTGCTGATGGACACTTAAGTTGCTTCTGTGTCTTGACTATTGTAATTAGTGCTGCTGTGAACATTGGGGTGCGTGTATCTCGTGTACTTAACCATGATGCCACACTGCCTCACCCTCCCTTCCTGGAAGGAAATTTGCAAAATTCACAAAATTCAAAGGCACACTGCTTGAGTCAGCTTGTGCTGGGCACTCACTTAAATCACTTTGGGGCCAAGGATTCTCTAATCAGAATCCAGCATCTGCAGAGAGAGACCCCAGTGTCTACCCAAAAGCCCTGTGCGTCCATCCTCTCTGCAGTTCCTGACTCACCTGGCCAAGCCTTAGGTGTTGGCTGTCCATCCTCAGGGGCCTCAGAAATGGGCAGAGTGCTGTAAGGAGGGAGGAAGCAGATGACCCTTTCTGGAAACCCGAGTCTTACCTGAGGAAGAAAAATCAACAAGGAAGTGGAAAAGGAAGACAGAGACAAAATTGTTTTTGACAGCTGGGTCAGAGAAAGGATTGTGGCCAAGGCAGCAGCAGAGAGGTGGGTGTATCCGACAGCAGAAATCACTGGCTGTATACCAATGTCGAGAATCACTGTCCTGTATTGTAATGGATAAAGTCATGCATTTTGTATATTCATCAGAATAGAAAGACAGTCACAATATTTTAAGTGACTAGCATAGGTTGAAAACAGTAGAGATAACTTATTAGCGCTGGGGAGTACTTTATTGGTTACCCTCCCAGTACCATTCCATCGCTTTCTTCCTTACTCATGGAAGAGTTTATGAGTGCAGTTTTGCAGTATTGGACAAATATTTTCAGCCCCAGGGGATGAGTGAAGATTTGTCTAAACCAGTCGTAGCACGTCTGTCGCCCTCACCCATTGACTGGTCTGGAAGTATCCATGTAGCCCAGATCTGATCAATCACACATAAGGGAAATCTGCAGAGAGGCTTTCAGGAAATTATCTTCCTCTCACCCTTCAGTAAGAGAGAGGTATAGGCAGGGAAAATTCCTTTCTCCTTTAGCTATCTTCCCTTCCTGATTTTGGACACTGTCTTGTGAGGATGTGATTCTTGGAGCTGCAGCAGCCATCTCGTGACCGTGAGGGAAGTCACTGCCAGGGAAGGCAGGACAAAAAGAAAAGAAACACCTACACCTTTAATGACAGTGAACCATCCCAGAATTACCTTCCTCCAGCCATTTGATATATAAAGAAATAAATTTCTATGGTTTAAGCTACTTTAGGGTTGTTGTTGTTTTTTTCTGCTACTTGCCATAGGATTTTGTGTGTGTGTGTGTGTGGTATGCGGGCGTCTCACTGTTGTGGCTTCTCCCGTTGCGCGGCACAGGCTCCCGACGCGCAGGTTCAGCGGCCACGGCTCACGGGCTGAGCCGCTCCGCGGCATGTGGGATCTTCCCGGACTGGGGCACGAACCCGTGTCCCCTGCATCGGCAGGCGGACTCTCAACCACTGCGCCACCAGGGAAGCCCTGCCATAGGATTTTTGATTGCAAGTAACAGAAACCCTTTCAATCTAGTTGATTTGGAGAAGAGAGATTTCCAGGGATCTCCATAAGGCTACTGAGGAAGCTCCAGGGTAGCACGTGGCTGGATTGTGGAAACGTCTCTGAATTCTCTTTACGTCGGCCCCCCTCCCGCTCCTTCCCTGCAGATCACTGTCCTCGGCATCTAAACCTACATCACAAGGCAGTGTTGCCCCTTCTAGGTTCTCACCTGCTTCACCACAGGGATCAGCAAGATTGAGGGTGGAACCTCTGGGTCTCTATTCCAAGTCCCAGTCACGGCACTGACTGACTCAGTGTGGGTCAGTCACGAAGTCAGGACTTAATCAACTGTAGCCAAGATTGGGTCAGGCTTCCAGAAGCCTGCTTTGGAGCAACATGCGTGGGCCAGTTCCCAAGATGGGAATGGGGACGCTCGGCAGGCAGAGAAAATGTCCACTGCAAATTCCAGAAGGATTACACACCAAAGTTTAACAGTGTTTACCTATGTGGGGTTGGATTACAATTTTTTTTCTTTAGACTTACCTGCATTTTCTCACTTCCCTACAACATGCATATAAAAGGAACCAGAAAGCCCTGTCTTTGCCATTTACCAGCTGGGTGATTTCACCTTTCTGCACCTTCTTTTCTTCATCTCTAAAAAGAAGCATCGCCCTCCGTATTTCAGCAAGAGCAGGAAGGATTCAAGGGGATAAATCAGGTCACCAGCTTGACATTCTGCAAACTGGGAGGTGTTTATATATTTACATACTGAATATGTGTGTTTCTCTTATGTCCCCTGTTCAACTGTTAGCAAGCACCAATCTGGGTTTCCCCAAGTGCTTATACTGGGTTGAACAGCGTCCCCTCAAAAGTTATGTCCACCCAGAACATGTGACTGTGACCTTATTTGGAGATAAGGTCTTTGCAGATGTTACCAAGTTAAGGTGAGGTCACACAGATTAGAGTGGACCCAAAACCTGATGACTGGTGTCCTTATAAGGAGAGGGAGATCTAGAGACACAGAGGCACAGAAAAGATGGCCATGTGAAGACAGAGACAAAGGCTGGAAGGATGCTGCCACAAGCCAAGGAATGCCCAGGACTACCAGAAGCTGGAAGAAGCAAGGAAGGATTCCTCCCTAGAGCCTTCAGAGGGGACATGCCCTGTTATCACCTTGATTTTGGACTTGTAGCCTCCAGAACTCTAAGAAAATAAATGTCTGTGGTTTTAAGCCACCTGGTTTGTAGTAATTTGTTAGGACAGCCCTAGGAAACTATTAATAGAGTACTTAACTTAGTACCTTGTATATGGTCCATTCTGGCAGGCTGTTGAATGAGTGAGAGAATGAATGAATGAATGAGTGAAGGAGTGAAATGAATTGGAAACAGAGGCTGACAGGGCTTAGCTAACCGCTGTGCCAGCCTTTTTGGCAACCACAGCTAATGTTTAATGGTCTCTCCCAATCCTGGTCCAGCCAGGCATCCATTCATTCATTATTTATCATTCATATTTACTGAGTTCCTGATTTGAGCCAGATCCTAGGCTCTGGATAGCAGTCCCCTTTTAACTAGAGCAAGGATCTGGGAACTGGTCTTTTTCAGTCCCCACCTCCCTGTGCACCTGTGCTTTGATCAGTGACTCCCCAGAAGCCACCCAACCATGCTCACACAATAAAAGGAGAGAAGAAAATTTAATAAGATTCTAAATTGCCTTCCCTTGAATTCAAATTGCTTCATATATTATGTTCATGATAACTACTGTAGTCCCTATTTTTTCTCCAGCCCCCCCCCTTTCTTTCTAATACAAGTTCTCGTGTTAATGAATTCTGGGTTTTCATTTAATAAATGTTGCGTGGGAAGCTTCATTATTTGCAACTTCATCCATCTAGAGCAGACACATAAATGCCCCCTTTCTAAGTACCTGCGATCAATGGCGTATGACTCTCACGTACTCTGGCCCTGCGCGCTGCCACCAAGAATTCAGTAGTTGAAAAGACCTCATAAATCAATACAGCCAAATTGAAAACTCCAGGAGAACTCCACAGCATTCACTGAGGCGCTTGTTAGACTTCTCTTTACTTTTAGAGGGGAAAAAGAACACCAGGAAAAGGTTGACGAGGGGGGGCAAAAGAAAACATATTTCTATTTAATCCTAATCATTTGGCAAAGCAGATGGAGCTTCTGCTTAGCATGTGGATCTAATTTAGTTTTGACTACTTGTCCTGATTGATTTTTTTGTCTTTGCCACTACTCAAAATAAGGTCTCTCCACTCCAGACCATGTAGGGATGGTTTCTGAGTCTTCTCCAGGGAGGCACTAAGAGAAAGACAGAATTCCTGTGTTCACCAGTAAGCCTGCCATGTACGGGGTACTCAACAAACGTTGTGGATTTCAGCTGAAATGTGTGACTGCTATCCTAGAATCTTTGAAGAATGGGAATAAAGCAGAACCCCTTCCTCTCTGTCCCCCTACACACTTCCCTTGCCTGACGGTTCTCTACTGTGGCCACAAGAGTGGAACAAAATTTATCTTGAGTGTCCACGGTGAAGTTTGGGTTGTTTTCTTTTTTCCCCCTCTTTGCTTCCTGACTGCAGAGAGAAAATCAGCTTTAGTAATTGTAAATTGCCCACCCTGCAGGGAGAGGAATAAGCTGTCAGTTGACGGCCGCTCGGGGATGTTTGGATGTTTCAAGGATGTCTCAAACACAGCCTGCACAAACCTAAATGGATCACCTGCATCCCTACTCCAGACCTCCCCCATCCGTGTGCTTCTCCTCCTGTATCCATCAACCCGTGGTGTTCAAAACCCATGGTGTTGAACAGTTCCCCTGCCCCCTGTACATCCCATCCACGGCCAAGTCCCCATCTCCACTCTCCTTCCTAGATGTCTCTGGATTCCATCCACCTCTCCTCATTGCCTTTACCACCGCCCTCTGGCAGCTCATGCATCACTACAACTGCTTCCCACTGGATCTCCCCGCTCCGTTTTTGGACCCGCCCCCAGCCCAAGGGCTCTTCCTAAGCCGAGTAGCTGATTGTGTCCCTTGCCTGCTTTAAAGTTCTTCAATGGCTTTCCACTGATTTTAGATTAAAGACAAATTCTTTACACTTTATAAAGTGAAAAGGGGTGTGGCCCCTGCCCATCTTTCCTACCTTGTGTTGTTTAATATCCCACCCCACCCCACCCCCCGCCACAAGCTTCTCAACCCCTGTGCACATACACATACACACACACACACAAACACACACACGACTTGCTCACTGCACTGCCGTCACACTGGCCTTCTGTTTCTCAGCTTCTTCCTCCCTCAGAGCCTTTGCTGGAAAGCCCTTCCTGCCATGCTTCCACTTGCTAAGTCCTACTTATCCTTGGGTCTCTGTTTCATTGTCCCCTCCTTGGAGGACCCTCCCCTGATCCCACTGAGGATCAGCTTACAAGTTCACCCAGCTAAGGTTCATGAACGTATATTCTCAAAAACTTTTCTTTTCTTCTCTTTTCTTCCCTTCCCTTCCCCTCTCCTTCCCTTTTCCTTTTCCTTCCTTCCTCCCTTCCTCCTTTCTTTCTCTTTCTCTTTTGCTTTGTAACACTTATCACAAGAATAAGTAAGTAATTTTTGTGTAATTTCTTGTTTAAATAGTTTTTGCCTGTAGATCATAAGCACCATGAGGCAGGGCCCCCCCTTTCTTGTGTTCAGAACCTGAAGCATCTAAGACACACAATACATATGACTTCAACACGTAGATGAACTTACTGCTGGCAAATTGAAAAAAAGGTAATTCTGAAAATAATATTCATTACATGTTGTTAAGTAAAAAAGTGAGGGGTGGAGAAATATGGACAGAAAAAGACTGGAATAACATACACCCAAAA
This sequence comes from Neophocaena asiaeorientalis asiaeorientalis, assembly GCF_003031525.2. Taxonomy (NCBI): domain Eukaryota; kingdom Metazoa; phylum Chordata; class Mammalia; order Artiodactyla; family Phocoenidae; genus Neophocaena; species Neophocaena asiaeorientalis. The sequence goes on along the minus strand of NW_020172781.1, from coordinate 5,355,975 downwards.
GGATAGAAAAGGAACTCTGGATAATAGGAGTATGAATCGTTTTAATATACTTTTTGGTTGTTTCCATCTTGTGATTTTCCAGTGATGGACATGTATTACTTCTTTAGTAACACAGAATAATAGTTATTTTATTTCTTTAAAACATTTTTTCTTTATTTACCAGCGTGTGGTGATGCTGGCTGGTAAGTGGTCTGTGCTTATCTGCAAGGCTAGGATAAATGTTCAACGAGAAAAAGATGAACCTTTAGGGATTTTGTTTTATTCGGATGTGAAGGGGTCAAAAGTAAGTTTGTGTGCCGGACGCACACTGAGGCCACACAAACCGAAATGTCGGAGTTTGGAGCAGAGAAAGGTTTATTGCAGGGCCGGGCAAGGAGAACAGGTGGCTTGTGCTCAAAAAAAACCCCTGGAACTCCCTGCTGGTTTTGGGGGGAAGAGTTTTTATAGGCATAATTTGAGGTGAGGGCTGAAGGGCGTGTGACTTTCTTCTGATTGGCTGCTGGTGAGATAGCAGGGTGATCTTCCCAGAACCTTGTGCCTGGCCTGGAGTTGCCGTCGTCCACTGGGTGAGGGGGGCCTAGTTCCTGCAGAAGAGCTCAAAGAGATTGTTATATCTAGTCCTTGAGGAGAAGCAGGCCCCTCTTACAGCTGCACTGTTGCTTCTTGGCTGTTCCTGCTGTGTTTCTGCATTCCCTCCCCTCCCTAATTAGTATCTGTTGTTGTTTTCTAAACTGGAGTATAGCTGCTTTACAACGTTTTGCTAGTTTCTGCTGTACAGCAAAGTGAATCAGTTACACGTATACATATATCCACTCTTCTTCCCAGCTTTCCTTCCCATTTAGGTCACCACAGAGCACTGAGTAGAGTTCCCTGTGCTATACAGTAGGTTCTCATTAGTCATCTCTTATATATAGTAGTGTATATATGTCAGTCCCAATCTCCCTATTGGTCCCATCCTCCCTTCCCCCCTTGGTAATCTTAAGTTTGTTTTCTACATCTGTGACTCTGTTTCTGCTTTGCAAATAAGTTCATCTCTACCATTTTTCTAGATTCCACATATAAGTGATATTATACGATATTTGTTTTTCTGTTTCTGACTTACTGATTAGTAACTGTTTGAATCTGCCCTTTCAAACTCAGGGAAGGTCTAGGAGGCTCAAGCCTTTTTCTTGCAAAGAAACGGGGGACGCAGAAAGGCTTCTGTACCCAGGACGGCCCTACTCGGTTTCTATAACTGAGCTGGAAACTGAATCCTGGGTTCAAGTCCTAATTCCACCACTTTCCTTTCCTGAGCCTCAGTTTCCTCCACTGTACAATGGAGATAATAAACCTACATCACAGGCGGTCTATGTGAAATGAAGTCATACAGGTCCAGGTGTGTCATTGGGCTACACAGGGCTCCTCAGGTATGACCTTGAGATGGGAGGCAGTGTTCGTGATAGTTAAGAGGGAGCGAGGTGACAGGAGGTGGAGTCCTAGCTCAGCCACCTGCCAGCTCTGTGGTCTTTGTGAAAGCAGTCAATCTCTCTAAGCCTTGGTTTTCACGTTTATGAAGGGGGATAACGCTAGTACCAACCTCACAGGGTTATGGTGGGGATTAAATGAGGTCATGATCTTCAGGTGTTCAGCACTATTACCTGACACATGTGCATTTTGTATTATTTATTCCACGTGTCTCCACTCCCATCCCATTCCCACCCCCATTCTAAGCCAGCTGTGCTTACACCCCTAATCCTGACCTACAGACTTTTCTTTGGCCTTTGATTGCAAAACCACCATCAATTCAGCAGGTCCCTGGGGTCCCAGGAAGCCCTTACTTCATTTTCTCTGCTGAACCCCTGGCAGCCAACCCCCCAGGGGAATCTCAAAGGTCAAAGGCCTATAAGTGATCAAAGCCATCTTCCTCCTCTCCTGGAATACAGTACTGAAAGGAACACAGCACTTGGTGTTGAAAGCCACCGATTAGGTTGTGCTAATTACACCCTGAGGGAACCTAGTCTTGAGGCCCCAGAGCTTGAAAGGGATTCTTTCAGCCAGGCTTACCCCAGAGAAAAAAAGGGACTGTGGTGTTGAGTCCGAGGAAGTGAGATGCTGGCTGGGGTCAAGAAAAAGAAACTTGTTTGAGAGTTTTTAAAAAACAAAGGAAATTCGAGACTTCCCCGGTGGTCTGGTGGGTAAGCCTCCGCGCTCCCTATTTTGGGGGCGCGGGGGGCGGGGCGGACCGGGTTCGACCCCGGTCGCGGAACTAGATCCCGCTTGCGCGCCGCAACTAAGGAGTCCGCCTGCCGTGATGAAGATCTCTCATGCCGTAACGAAGACCCGACGCAGCCAAAATAAATAAAATAATAAATAAGTAAACATTAAAAAAATGAAATTAAAATTAAAACAAAAAAGGAGGGAATTCCCTGGCCGTCCAGTGGTTAGAACTCGGCACTTTCACTGCTTGTGGGCCTGAGTTCAATCCCTGGTTGGGGAACTAAGGTCCTGCTAGCCTCCTGGCGCAGCCACAAAAAAAAAAGCTTTAAAGAAACACAAAACGATAGCCTTTTTGCCTATCAGATCAACAGAAACAAAGTGGTGGAGACTGCGCTCCGTGGACAGGGCAGAAGGTACCATGAGTGGAACTCACCACCGCGAAACCTGTACAGCCTTTCCAGTGCAGCAGCAGCTCCATCAAAACTCAAAACCTGCATGACCTTCTACCCTCCCAACTCTACTTCTAGAATGTGTCTTTTCTACAGAAACACATATGCACAAATATGTATGGACAGGAGTGTGCATGAAACAAACGCTCACAAAAAAAGCCGGGAACAATTAAATGTCCATCAGTGGGAAAATGGGTCATATTCTATTGGAATATTAAGTATCTCCTTAGAAAATGAGCCAGAGCTCCTTGTGCTCACAAGACCTATTGATAAGTGACCAAAAGCAAGTCATAGTTCTGTAAGTAAATTATAATAAGTAGTATTAACAGGAAAAGAAATGCAAGACTACAATAGAGCCACATGTCCACACTCAGGTATGTAAGTGCATAGAAAAACCTGCAAGGGTGTACTCCAAGCTATTAAGAAGTAGATACCAAGCAGGGAATAGGCAGGTGTGTTGCCAGAGCTGCTCATGTCTTTGCTCAAAACCCATCAGCCTCCGCCTTTAGCAGGAGTGTCCCTGCTCGCAGCCTGCCAGTGCCCCCTCCTTTAGCAGGAGTTGGCATAAATCTTTAAGTTAAAGGGTCCAGAGGTAAGAAAGAAGTCTCCCAACAAAGAAATCCAGACAGGACCAGCTGGGACCAAGTTGGCCTCCAATCTGACCTCCAACAGACCCTGAGTGGCATTATATGCTGATTTTACTACATTAGCATATTAAATGACACACCTCCCGGCATCCAGGACTGGACATTAAGGACCAAAACAGGATAAAAAGGACGTGGCACCCCACTCCCTCGAAAAAGCCCTGCCCCTTCCCCGGTAGACTAATGCCTGCACCTCCCCATCACTAGCCTCACTCCTCCTCGTTTTGTCCTTACTCTTTAAAATTACATCCCTCTCCTCTGGTGGGCAAGAAGTTGATCTGTGAACTTAGTTCTTGGTTCTCCATTCTTGGGCCACTGAATTAAAGCTTGTGCTATGTCAATCTCAGCTTCTGTTTCCTTATTCACCTACTCAGACCCTAATGGAAAATGAACCCTCCCCCACCTAGGCAGAGAGCCCAAGCAGGGTCCCTGTGACTCAGTTCAGTAACAGGAGCGCAGAGAATTTTTAGGGCAGCGAACCTATTTTGTATGACGCTACAGTGCTGGATACGTGTCCTTGTACATTTGTCCAAACACCAGGAGTGAACCCGAATGTAAACTGTGGACTTCGGGTGATGATGGGTCAGTGTAGGTCCACCCGTTGTAACAACCGTCCCCCTCTGGTAGGGGGTGTTGATGGTGATGCCAGAAACTCAGCCTCTGTGCGCTGGTGCCGAATCAGATCTCGGAGACAGAGTTTTGGGTGAAGTAGAAAAGAATAGCTTTATTGCTTTGCTGGGCAAAGGGGGACACAGTCAGCTCCTGCCCCTGAAAACTGTGTCCCAACCCAGGAGGATTTGGCCGGAGGTTTTATAGCAATAGTTCAAGGCTGGGGTTGCCGATAAGAATAGGGTGTGTGCGGGGCCTGCACTCCTTTAATCTGGTCTCAGGTAATCTCTTGATGAGCTTCTCTGGTTCCTTTAATATGGCCTCAGCTGGTCTTCTCTGGAATGAAGAATGCTACAAATCTTCCATTTGTGGGGTTTTAGTTCCCTAAGGAGCTCAAAGATGTTGTCATGTGTATCCTTTGATGGGCAAAGGGGGACACAGTCAGCTCCTGCCCCTGAAAACTGTGTCCCAACCCAGGAGGATTTGGCCGGAGGTTTTATAGCAATAGTTCAAGGCTGGGGTTGCCGATAAGAATAGGGTGTGTGCGGGGCCTGCACTCCTTTAATCTGGTCTCAGGTAATCTCTTGATGAGCTTCTCTGGTTCCTTTAATCTGGCCTCAGCTGGTCTTCTCTGGAATGAAGAATGCTACATCTTCCATTTGTTGGGTTTTAGTTCCGTAAGGAGCTCAAAGATGTTGTCATGTGTATCCTTTGAGGCGGAACCAGGACCCTGCCCCAAGGCGGCACTATTGTTTCTTAGCTGCTCCCCCCTTGTCTCTGCATCCCCTCCCTTCCCTGCTTAGCAGCTGTTTGAACCTGCCCTTTGGAACTCAGGGAAGGTCATGGAGGCTGCATAGAAAGGCTCCTGGGTCCGGGAGCCCCCCAGGGTCCAGCTCAGTTTCAGTGGCGGAGGTAGCTGTACCTGTATGGAGGCAAGGAGTGTACGGGAAGTCTCTGTACTTTCCTCTCAGTTTTGCTGTGAGCCTAAAACTCCTCTGAAAAAGAAAGTCTGTTTAAATCTAAATAAATATGAAAATATTTCTAAAAAGTGGATACATCTGGAGAGAGGGGAGGACTTGTATTTTGCATCCTATACAAAAAGGAATAAAGCATCTAAGCAGAAAAAATACAGAAATGAGGGAGGAAAGTGGTTTATCAATTGAAAAACTTTTCCCTTCCAATGCCATCTCCTGTAATAAGAAGGTAGATTTAGGTCCCAGTTTTAAATATTTGAAAGGCTTTCAGACATGTGCCTTGCTTTGTCTTCTCTGCCCACTCCCCAAGCCTGCATCTCCCTGACCTGTGATCCATTAGAGCCTCCGTGTGGGGCTGTGCTATTCACCACAAGGAGCCCCAGACACAGAGAAGGTCTAGGCAGAATTTACAAATGACACAGTTAATAGTTGGGCACGATTTCCCACTTGTGTCTTATAAATCTTTATTTAAATTTCGTTTCCCTTTAAATTAAGTGCACATTCTCTCTCCTTCCAGATGTTTTTGCGTTGGCTCTTGTAGCCTTTAAGACGTTCTTGGTTGCAAGTGAAAGAAACTAAGTTAGCAAAAGGTGGACTTTATCATAAGCTTTCAGTAAATGTTCGTTGTTGCCGCTGCCCCTGCTGTTGTTATGAAAGGCAGGACTTGGGTGGGTTTCAGGAACAGCTAAATCCAGGAACAGGTACCTGGATAAATGTCTTTATCTCTGTCTGTTGCCCATCTCTGCTTCTGTTTCAGTAGAGTCTCTTTCACTTGTAAGTGAAACCCAAGTCACCAGCTTTAGCCAAAAAAAGTGGTGTGTGTGTGGGGGGTCAGGGGGGTGCTTATTGTCTCATATAACTGTGGCTTCAGAAACTCCTTCATATAGGTACAAAAACTATATAAGTTAGACTCTCACCCTGGAAACAGTGTGGAATCAGTTCTACCCAGACCACATGAACTAAGAGTGGGAAATAGGTGGTTCTTGCCACGGAAAATCAGGGTGTTATCCCTAAAAGAGGTGGAAGGGATGCTAGGTAAGAAGAAACAACACATGTGGACCACGGCTCATCTGTCTGCTCATTCTCTTCTGTTTCTCACTCTCTCTCATCTCACGCTCTTGCTCTGATAATTGGCTTCTTTAAACACTGATCTTTATGATGGTAAATATGGCTGCCAACAGATTCCAAATCCACTTGGCCTGACTCTCAATCCCAAGCCCAAAAGTCTCAGTGAAGGGTCTTATATCAGTTATCTACTGCTGCGTAACAAGTTATCCTCTAACTGAGTGGCTTGATACAACAACAACATTTATTATCTCACATAGTTTCTGTGGGTCAGGGATCCAGGGGCAGCTTAGCTGGGTGGTGACGGCTCAGGGTTTCTCATATGCCAGAAATCATCTCCAAGCTTGACTGGGGCTGGAGAATCCGTTTCCAAAATAGTCCACTCTAATGGCTGGCAAGTTCATGCTGGTTGTTGCAGCTCCTCACCACATGGGCCTCTCTGTGGGCTGCTTGGGTGTCCTCACAACATGGCTGTCGGCTTCTCCTGAAGTGAGTGATCCAAGACAGAGAACATCAAGCAGAAACTATCCTTTTTATGATCAGTCTCGGAAGTCACATACCATCCTTCTGTTCATTAACAGCAAGGCACCAAGTCCAGCCCACATTCATGGGGAGGGAAATTTTTCACCTTTTGAAATAAGGGATGTCAGAGAACCTGTAGATATATATTTAAACAACCACAGCACTGACTAGTCCTTCTTGGGTCAAGCTTTCATCAAGTTTCATCAACTAGGATCAGAGATAGAGTCATGTAATAACATGGTTGCTCCCTCCACAGTCTTATGGAAATGGGTGGGAAAGAAGTTTCTAGAAAGGAGAGTTGCACAACCAGAGAAGAAAAGGCTCTTTTCCTCCAGCTCCAGGGAGAAAAATTCCCAGGGAAGGATTCTGATGGGCTCAGCTTGCATCACATGCCCCTGTCGAGAGCCATCAGTCACAGTTGTCGGAGGGGCAAGGTCTGGTGCTAAATAAAGGAATAGAAAAGGGGTCCCAGATGGACATGCATGATGGTGTGTATACTGCATGGCTCTAGAGCCACTTAATCTGTTTATGTCTTAGTTTCAACATCTGCTAAATAGGGATTAGAAGGCCTTCAGCATAGACAGCTATTAGGTGGTATCTGTAAAGCACAATGGTTAGCCACATGAAAGCCTGTTAAAATCCTTACTGCTGCAAATACATAAAACTCATCTCAAACTGGCATCTTATCAAAGTAATATATAACTGGAAAGTCACAAGGCCCACTCTTCATTTCTAATTCTCTTAGTCCTTCGTTGACATCATCCACAAAAGGCTTTCCTCATAAAAGCAGAATAGTTGCAGCAGTTCCAGCCCTCATGTTTGAAACCCACACAATCCACAAAGGAAGAATGTCTTCCGTTCAACATTACAAGCAAGAGTCCTGACATTCATTCACTTTGATGGGACTGACTGAGGTCACATGCCCATCCCGGAATCAACCAGTGTCCAGGAACATGAAATGAGCCAATCAGCTTAAGCCAATCAAAATCCACCCCCAATGGTTGGAGGTGGAGTCAGTCTCTCAGAAACACAAGGGAGGTAGAGCGAAAATCAGGCCCTGTAGGAAAGAGGATAAGAGAAAAGGAATGTTGTAGGCCAAGGTCAGCTGGCCTGCCAAATCCAGCCCACTGCCTGTTTTTGTAAATAAAGTTTTATTGGAACACACCCACAATCGTTGATCTACATATTGTCTGACTGCTTTTGTGTTACAACAGCAGGATTGAGCAGTTGTCACAGAGCCTAAAATATTTGCAATCGCCTGCAAAGCCTAAAATATTTACTATCGGGCCCCTTACAAAAATAAAAAAATTTGCAGACCCCTGCATATAAGCAAACACAATTAACATCGCAATAGTACTCAAAAAAATATTCTTTTTATTTCCGCCCCCCCTCCACTGCCAATCCCTCCTCTGTTGAGAGACATCACGACAAACCAGCAGAGCAAGCATCTGTAGGCAGGAGAGTCCTCCCAGAGTCCATCAACTCTCACCCCATTGCCAATGACTAAACACGGAAGCCTGTGAGTGAATTCACATCAGACAGAGGACTGGGTTGTGAAGAGCTTTCACGGCCGCTGGAGCGCAAGGGCTCCAACTCCATTACCCATCGCGGAACTTCACCATTCAAAGGTCAATGGTGTGCAGCCTCGATGGTGCTGGCAGCCCAGGGGCTGCGGATTCCGACTGTTCCTCTCTGATAAACGAGGAGCAATCTCCAGGAGCTCCAGCCTGGAAGACAGCCCTAGTTAAATTACTTTATCGCCCAGCTGAGAGATGGCTGGCCTGCAGAAGATGTACTGGGGCAGCATTAGCACCCAGGCGCTTCCTTAGAGCAACAGAGTCCTCCCTCCTCCTCCCCCGCGAAGAGTGGAAGAACTGCACACTGGGATGCACCTGTGGAAGCTGCTCTCCCTTGCCATTTCTACTGCAAAGAAGACGGGGGTTCTGCACAGTCAGTGCTCGCCTTACACGCACACGTCCAGTAAGATCAGTGCCTTCAAGCTTGTCAAGTGGCAGAGAACTTGAACTTCATGGCATCCTTGCAGACGCCCGGAATGCTGGTATATCAAGCTTAGAAGAAAGCTTAGAGCTGCAGCTAAGTGCACAGGCATCAGAGAGAGAGGCAGAACAGAGCTCAAATCCCAGCTCCTCAATCTACTGCCTATTGTGGGCAAGTGTCTCTGTCTGGGATCCCACAGCAACTTACTCCGAGACAAGGGTTCAAGTGCAAGTAGCTGATGTGGGAGATGACCTTGTGAGGCGCCAGCAGGGGGTTGGGGAAGAAAAGGAGCCCACGCAGGGTGTGTATCAAGGAAGTCACCAAGGTAGCTCATCCAAGCAGAAAGATGGCAACTCCTATAGGTCATTCTTCGAGGGCTGCCCCCCGGGGGCGTTAACTCCCTGGCACTTCTGGCCTGCTGTGCCTGGGGACGCTGGTGGTCCAGTGAGAGCCTTCAGGCAAAGAGCTGCCCATGCTGGGGATGGAAGACCAGGGTATGTAGAGGGGCATCAGCAACATTTGCTATAGCAAGCAACCTAACCTCTCCTAGACTCTGTTTCCTCACTGATAAAATGCAATAATATCGAATACCCTGGGGTTGCTTTGAGGGGTAAAGACAATACCGTAAATTGAAATATTCATTACAGCGCCTGGCACTAGTAAACATTCAGCAAATGATAGCTATGTTTACAAGACCCAGCCTGCAAAACCAAATATACAGTGAATGTCCGGCTCGTGTTTTTTATCCACTCTGAGCCCCATTCTGTGGAGTGGATAAGAAATTCAATCTCCATATTTTGGGGTGGTTCTTCCACCTCAGAAGGTCACATTGGAATCTGAGAGGCTTAACACAGGGCTCAGGAAACAAAGGATGGGCCTCTGGTCTTCAGTCCCCTACGTGTCCCTGATGGGCTATCATCCAACTCTTACAGAATCGTTTTAAGCTTGGCTATAGGAACTGAGAGCCCCAACATGGGGGGTCCATCTTCCTTCAGTGTACCGCAGCCATTCCACACCTCCCCATCCTGACCTCCAGTGGGGCTCCAGCCATCACCCCAGGATCCCGTGTAGCATCACGGTACCTACAGAGCTCCAACCAACCCCTTTCTGGTGTTGAGGAACCTCCCTCCCACTCTCACTGCTTCTGCCTTTTCCCCACACCTCGGAGTCACTCGTCTCCTTCTCTCCCTTTTTGAGACCTCAGCCAAGAGCTGCCGGCTGGAGGACAAACAGAATGGACTGAGTTTCCTCCCTGAGATAACGAATGCCTTCTTGGAATGGGCTGCCAGCATCATCTGAGCTGCCCATCCTTGACCTGTAAGTGGTGATGGTCTGTGATAGGCAACGGCATCAGAGCCCTGCACTCTCCTACAGCATCCCTGAAAGCTCTCATGAACCCAGTCCCTCTGCCTGGTGTGGATTCACAGACTATGTATGTAGGTCATTGGCTACAGAGTAGGTTTTGACTCTCTCTGGGACAGTTCTGCCTGCAGACGACCGCTCTTCCACTTTGTAACAATGTCTAACAAGACAGAAAAGGAGAGAGAGAAGGAAACAAACCTCCGGAAATTGCATGTCTGCCTACCTAGTGCCCGTTCTCTTTCCCCCTTTTCCTGACAGTTTCCGGCACAGAGGAGAATTTACAAATTACTCTCTTGATTCTTTTCCTGTAGCAAAACAAAACAAATTAATATCTCAGTGAATTATCCTGCCTCATAAAATTTTGTGCTAAATCCACTATCATCTCGTACCAAATTCTAATACAAGCTAGTAGCAAGAGCCAGTGATCTAGCAGGAAAACGATGGAAGAAAAAGACAAAACTATAAATTCTATTCATTCAGGATTTGGTTGTTTTTTCCTAAGAATTGGAAACAAGTTAATTTCTGTAGAGGGGAGTGTCTGGTATACAGTAAGTGCTCAATACATATTAGGCTCAGCGGAGCAGATACATATGCCATTCTAAAGACACGACCCCACTTTGCGAAATAGAGTTGTATTATTTCTCTGAGAGTGGCCAGATGCCTGGCTTCTCAAAACAAAGAAAATAATTTGTTTTCCCAAGGGAATGGGAGAGTGCTCCAGGAAAATACCACCTTGCCTTATCCCCATCAAAGGTATCAAATGCGTGAAAATTTAACACAGATAATTTGCATCCATTGGGGACTTTCCGGCATTTCAAAGTGGTTTCACCTCAGTTGCTACATTGTTGCAAGACTGCAAGTGTCAGAAAACCAACTCAAAGTGATTAAGCTTAAAGGGGAATTTACTGTCTGGTATAACTTGGAAGTTCCAGCGTGGCTTGATCCAGGCACTTATAAGACAGCATCAAGACATGGTTTTTTTCTATTTGTGACCTTAGGGAGGTGTTTACCCCAGCATAACCAAATGACTGACAGAAGCTCCTTGCTTACAATCCCACCAGCTAGGGACCCAAGAAGGAAAAGAATGCCTCTGTGTCAGTAACTCTCTTAGAAGTCCTGGAATTCACTCTGATTGGACCAGTTCTGGGGTCGCAGGCTTTACCTGAACCAGTCATTGTGCTGGGGGATGCAATAAGTGCTCCGAATGGCCAGGCCTACCATTGCCTATCCAGGAACCTGGAATGGGGCTAATCCAGACCCCACTGATTCAGAGCAGAGATGGCTCCCATGATAACTCAGAGTGGGGAAATGTACGCCAGGCAGGCATGCACAACTGATGCCCCTTGAAAAAGGTGACCCCTGAGCTCTACCCCACACACCTGGGAAATCACGCTCTCTTAGGCTGTGACATCCAGCCTCCAAGATGGTCCCCTATGATTCCTGCCTCCCAGTGAATCCCTGGTATTCACATCCTTGTGTGTAGCCCCCTTCCACCCTGAATAGGCCTGACCTTTGGTCTTAGTCAGCTCAGGCTCCTATTACAGAAATACCATAGGTTGGGTGATATAAACAGCAAACACTTGTTTCTCACAGTTCCAGAGGCTGGGAACTCCAAGATCAAGGTGTCAGGGCTCACTTCTTGGATCACAGACCGCTGTCTTTTTGCTGTGTTCTCATCTGGCAGAAAGGAGTGAGGGAGCTCTCTGGGGTCTCTTTTATAAGGGCACTGATCCCATTCATGAGGGCTACACCTTCATGTCCTAATCACCTCCCAAAGACCCCACCTCCTAATACCATCACATTGGGGATTAGGGTTTCAATATATGAATTTGGGGGGATGTAATCAGTCCATAACATCTGTGTAACCAGTAGGCTCTTGTGGAAGTGATGGAGTGACTTCTGAGGTGAGGTCATAAAAGACATTGCATCTTCTGCCTTGCTGTCTCTTGGATCAATTGTTCTGGGGGGAAGTCGGCTGCCACATCACAAGGATTCTCAAGCAGCCTTGTGGAGGCTTCCACATGCCGAGAAACTGAGTTCTGCCAAGAGCCAGCAGAGACTTGACAGCCATGGAGAGCCACCTTGGAGATGCATCCTCCAGCCCTAGCCAAGCTCTGACCCACACCTTGATGCAACCTCACGTGAGCCCCCAAGCCAGAACCAACCAGCTAAGACACTCCCTAATTCCTGACCCTCAAAAACTATGTGAGGCAAAAATTCATCGTTGTTGTTTAAAGCCATTAGGTTTGGGGGGTAATTTGTTACGCAACAGTAGATAGCTATTGCACAGAGTAAGCCTGGGAATCTACATTTTTTAAAGCCTCCTGGGTGAGTTAGATGCATACTTCAGTCATCCGGCCCTCAATCCCCAGCTCTTGGGGAGCAGATGTCTGGATAAGAAAACACACCCCATCTATCAAGAGCAAACAAGCACACTGGAGCAGCCCAACTCTCAAGTTTGGAGAATGTACCCCGCCTGCCAGGGAACACTGCTAACACACACAGCTGGCTTTGAATCCTCTTTAAAATAGTTAACAGTTCCGTCCGCAGCTTCAACATTTGGGCTTTCAGCGCCTCCCCAAGGACGACAGACAGGTATTTTTCTTTTCTGCTCACCAACTGCTCACACCCAGAGTCAAGAGGTGGTCTTTCTCAAAGGTAAACTCCAGGCTCCTTCCCGGAAAGCAGGAAATGCATATAATGTATCACGTGAAGGTTTTCCAAGCTTTGATTTTTAGAAATGTGGGAGTTGATTCTACTCCAGGAACACTATTAAATACGCATTTATATTTTTCATTAATTCAACAATATTTACTGAGCACGTACTACACGCCAGACATTCCTATAGGTGCTGAGGAAGTGAGGGCAGCAAAAAGACGCCAAAACTCTCTAAGTGTCACACTCTGGTGCACATGTGCATAGAAGAAAGCCTAAAGAAGTTTTTTTTTAAGTGATAATGGTTGCCCAGAGGATTGGGGTAATAGCAGATCTTTATTTTTTTACATTTTGTGTTTAAAATTTTTCCATTTGGGAAAAAAAAAAGTTTGAAAGAATATAGTTGTGGGCAAATGCCCACATGAAAAGAACAGAAGAATATGCAAAGTCCACTATTTTGGGTAAATATATACGTAGGGTGTGTGTGTGTGTGTGTGTGTGTGTGTGTGTGTGTGTGTGTGTGTTGCTGTGTAATTTTTGACTGGAGAAATTATAGAGGAATTTTGTATTTAATTTTCCTTTTGCCCTTCTGTGTTTTCCAAGCATTGAGCACACACAACCTTTTATAAATGGGGGGGAAACATTATTTAACAACCAGTACTTGCTACCTAGCCCTAAGTTCTTCTATCCCTTGCTTTATCAGAATCCCTGAAATTTCTCCATTCGAGTCACTCATTTGATTTCAACACTGTGTTCACGGAGGCTCCTGTTAGAATACTTTAGGACGAATAGCATTACTGATCTCTCATCACCTGTGAAATGGAAACATGAACGAGGGAGTCCAAAAATGAATTGTTGTTTTGGGGGAGGGTGTCCTCCCTGGCTCGGGGAGACACAGACAGGGCAGGTGATGGGCGAAGTCTGGACCAGTGTGGAATCCCAGTGGCGAATGAGGGCCCTCGGCTCCGACAGAGGGAAGGAGGTGGCCAGACAAGAGGTGGGAAGAGGGAAGCGCCCCCATCCATCCACACCCCTCCACCTACCCCCACATCTCAACACCTAACAGTTATTCTGGAGGTGACGTCAGAGCTAACGAACAACCTGTTTGCTGAAGGAGAAGGAAACTTATTTGTAAGAGGGTTTGTCCGGAGTGAACAGCTCTGCCCAAGTTGCAGCAGCTCCATCTGGTAGTAACATCACTCTCGCCCATCACAGCTGCCAGAGCTGGACGTTACAGCATCACCGAAAGCACCTGCTCACCCATCGCGCTCTCACTAAAGCAGCGGAATTGTCAACCGGGGGGGCGGAGAGTGGTCACGGGGGGACACTCGATGACCACTTATCTCCAGGCTGTCAGCTAGCCTTGACCTGGACCAGCTGGAGCAGGAGGATGTTAACGTGTTGGGTGTTGATGAGCTCGGGTGGCCTCGGCCTGCAGCGGCTTGAAGCAGGGTTTCGGCTCCCGGCCAGGGATTGAGGTTTCACCACCGAGGTGGTGAAAGTGCTGAATCCTAACCACTAGAGCAGTGGTCAGTGACGAGGCCCTGGCCCTTCGGCTTTGCAGCAAAGAATTCCCACGAAGACGGAAAGTAGTGAAACAAGTAAAGTGTTTATTAGGAGGCGAAAGAGTACGGTACGTGTGGGCACACGTGTGGGCTCAGAGAGAGGGTCACGCCCTCGGGCAGTTTAAATCACTTTCACGGGGCATTTCTTCTGGGTTCCCTTTGGCCAGTCATTTTGATTTGCCTGGTTCTGAGTCCGTATTTGGTTTATCTCAGGATCCTCCCGTGTGTACATGTGCATCTCTTAGCCAAGATGGATTCCAGTGAAGAGGCCTATGAGTAGTTTGACATCACTCCCCTTTTGACCTCCAAGGAGCTTTTTAGTCAGGAAGGGCTTCTTGACTTCATGAATGAGGAATATGTGGCCTCTTGTCTGGGCAGGGCACAGCCTCCCCTCCTATCTTCATCTTGGAGTATCGGTCCACACGGAACCAACTGCAGCGGCTCACCCTGGGGCCCATCCATCTCCTGCCTCAGTGAGGCTGTTTTATGTTCAATACGAACCTCCAACGATGAGGTCTCCATTAATTACTGACTGCATCAAGGTTCCTGTTTCATTAAACTTTGACAGACCGTCCAAGAAAGGAGACATTGAGCTAAAAGTTTCACGCATCTTTCAATCTTGCATCCAGTATGTTTTCCAAATACTTACAGGGACTGGGGTTCAGATTCAAAATTCCTTGGAGCTTTAACGAATCTGAGAACATCTTGAACTTTCGAGAACACACATTCAATTTTGTAATTGTGAAAGTAACACCTGCTCATTGTCATGTGCTAGAAATTTAAAGAAAAAGTCAACAATCTCCCCCACTCCATTCTCCAAGCACACCCCTGTGAAGTTGCCAACGTTAACAGGTTATTGTAGAGTTCCCTTCTCTGTGCCTGTTTTACTTACAGAAAAGAATCATACTATACACATGATTCTACAACTCGCCTTTTTTCACTTGATTATGTATTAAGGCTGTTCCATCAGGGTGACACAGAGATTGACCTTATCCTTTTTCACAGCTGCATAGTATTCCCTAGTGTGGATGTGATCTTGTTTATTGGACAAGTCTAGACGGATGGGCAGTTAGGATGTCTCTAGAGGAGGAGAAGATTCATTAAACATCCTTGGACATAATCATGATTTCATGGATGTCTAAAAAGAGGTTCCCCAGGTGGGACTGCTGAGTCCCAAGTGTACACGTCTCACAGTGACAGGGGCCCTCGATGCCCCAGCTCATGGGCAATTTCCTGGGGGCTCTGGTCAGTTGCCCCTAGTCAGGGAACAAGGTTACCATTCTCTCCCTCTCCGCACAAGGTTTCCAAGCTCCCTGCCCTCTCTTTAGGGGGCTGGAGAATTGCCAGAATAATTGTATGGCAAATTATTCCCAAAGGATGGGTCAGAAGGTCAGTCCCCCCTACCAGGACTGCTCACCACTCAGCCCCTGGCCTCTTCTCCATGGTCATCACAGTGGAAGCCCTCCTCCCTTCCAGTGGCCTCCACACAGGCCCTTCTGCTCAGGAAGGCTCTCAGAACATCCTCTCCTTCTCCCCTGTGTCCCCACACATTCTCTGAGCCTGGGGATGGGCAGGAAGCATCCACATGCCTCCACCTATCACTCCATTTTGGTGCCAGCTGACAGAGGAGAAAAGGGTCCTCAGAACCACAGTGAGAAAAAAGAGGGAAGAGAAGGGCCGGCCAGCAAAGAGATGCAGACTTCCTGCTACAGTCTCACCACACGCACATCTGTCTCACTGCTTTCCACACTCCAGAAGTTCATAGTACCTGAACTCAAGGTATCCTCGAAGCCTCCCTCTGCGCGGCACTACGATCCTGCGTATTTCACAGGGAAGACACGGGGGCCAAGGCGGGGAGGGGTCGTGATTCAGCCAGTATCCCTTAACAAGTCATAGCAGAGACAGGACTACAGCCCAGACCTCTGACATCAGTTCCCTCGAGTCTCCATTACGGTCCGTTCCTCCCGCCCTCTCAGGAATCTGAGGCGTGATAATATTAATCATGATAGAAAGGCTAATATTAAAACAGAACTGGGCCTAAATGAAGACAGACAGGTTCAAATCTGTCCCCCTTACCCCAATCCAGTCAACCTGTCAGCAAGTTTCATTGGCTCTTCCTTCATGATACATTGGGAATCCAGCTCTTCCTTTCGACTGAGGCCACCTGGGGCCAAGGCACCGGGAATTCTGCAGCCACCACCTCCCTCTGTCCCAGCTTCCACCCTCGCTCCTCCCCAGGCCAATCAGTGACACACAGCAGCCAGAGTCCTCTGTTTAAAATATGAATTGGATCATGTGTCTGTCCCCAGCTTGGAGCCTCCAGCGAATGACTTCTGGCCGCACTTAAAATAAAACCCTCATTTCTCACCCTGGTCTGCAGGGCAGGATGCGATCTGTGCACCCTGGACCTCTCTCCTGCAGTACTCCCCTCACTCACCCTGTGCTTCTTCCTCTTGCTGGAAACCCCCAGCTCTCCACCCCACCCCAGGGCTTTTGCACTTGTTCTTCTCTTTCCCTGGAATTCCCAGCCCCTAGCACATACAGCCCTTTGATTCTCTCTTCCCCTGCCTGAATGTCCTGGAAGCTACACAATGAAATGGCAGCATCACAGAAAGCAACCTGAGTCCCTGAGCCACCGCATGGAGGACCACCACCCCGGAGGGTTGACAGACCCTCATCAGAATTTGGGTAGGAAAAATAAAACTTTGTTGCATTAAGCCACAGACGTTTCTGGGTTTGCTTGTTACTACAGCATTAGTGAGCTTATCCAAATCATCTTATATATCCATGCTGATAGACACGAAAACACTTTGGGATATGTTGGACTTGACTGTTTCTACGGTCCTGTTCATCCGTGATACTTGAAGATCCTAACCTCTTATGATGTCATGACCCTGATTCTCCCCCAGGTCACACTCCTGGAGTCTCTGCAAAGATAAAATCCCGTCCTAACATCGCCACCCAGCCTCTGGAGTCTGAGGAGATAAGTCTAAAGATGCCCTCAGGTCGTCCAAGAATGGCAAAGCATGACGCTGAGGGTTCTTCTTTGCCATGACGCTGAGGGTTCTTTTTTGCCATGACGCTGAGGCTTCTGTATTTACTACCTCAGGATTCAACCAACTGCATGTCACTCTGTGCTGAGTAACTGTTCCAAAGTGAACCCAACCCTAACCCCTTCTTTCCAGATGCGCTTCTGTGATCCCAGATTCTCCTGACTATGGAAACCGCTTTGAAATTAATCACAGCAGAGCCTTAGAAGTGCCCTTAGGCTTCACGCAAGCTGAGCTTCTTGAAGGGTTTATCCTGGTTTCTTGTCCAGTTGAACTGGATGCTCATGTCCAACTGGAGTTTCAGTAACCTGGGTTCAAATCCCAGCTCTGGCATTTCCTAGAAGTGTGAACTTTGACAAGTTACTTAGCCTCTCTGGACCTCGTGTTCCTCATCTGTGAGATGTGGATGGTAATAGTACCTACCTTGTAGGGTTGTCCTGAGGATATCTGAAACAGTCCTCCAAGGTTATGTACATAGGAGCAGCTGTTCGTGTAAGCAGAATGGGGAGACGCACCTGGATTCAAAAATTCTTTCCTCCACGGTCTGGCAAAGTGTCGGTCCTTTTGCCTTTGGAGTCATCAGTTTAGATTAGGATACTGCCTCCAGGAATAAACTCGACCTGAGACGATAGCTTTTCAATTCATTATCGCTCTCTAGCTAAGATTTGCTTCTTAGATGTGTCATTATCAGTGGTGAGAGGGAATGAGACAGGGGCCTAGTAGATTTGGATGAGCGGGAGAGTCAGTGCCTGGGCACTGCTGGAGAAGTCCAGTGAAGTGATGAGAAGTCCCAAGCCCTAATGAGGCAGCATGAAGGTAGTATATGAATCACTTCTCCGTGTGACATCCCCATTTCCTCCTGAGTAAAATCCATGGGATGTACATATGGAGGGTCTAAAGTGGCTGCCACAAGTTTTAAACTGTGATGGACGTGTGAAATGTTATCATTGCTATTGCCTTTTCTTTTTCTCGGCCATGCTGCGCGGTATGCGGGATCTTAGTTCCCTGACCGGGGATCGAACCTGCGCCCCCTGCAGTGGAAGCGCAGAGTATTAACCACTGGACCATGAGGGAAGTCCCTACTTCTCATTATTATGTAGCCTTCTGCCCAAAAAGTCCCTACAAACCACCCCTCCCTCAGTGCTCCCCATGCCTTCTCCTCCCTGGTGCCCTACACTGTGTGGCTGAATGAATCAAAAACCTACACTCTCGGGCTTCCCTGGCGGCGCAGTGGTTGAGAGTCCGCCTGCCGATGCAGAGGACACGGGTTCGTGCCCCGGTCCGGGAAGATCCCACATGCCGCGGAGCGGCTGGGCCCGAGAGCCATGGCCACTGAGCCTGCGCCTCTGGAGCCTGTTGCTCCGCAACGGGAGAGGCCACGACAGTGAGAGGCCCGCGTACGTACCAAAAACAAAAACAAAAACCTACACTCTCCAATTTGTAGGCTCCTCCTGGAATCATTATTTGTTCTCCAAGAGGGTAGCTTTTAATTCCTCTGTAGGTGAGAGCCTGGCTTTCATTTCCCCCTCTGCTGTCATGGAAACCAGTGCCCTGGCAACTTGGCGTGGAAACAAGAACACTGTTTTCCTCTTTCACCACTCAAAGGAAAGGCTGAGACAACTTCAGGCAGGAGGGGGAGCCCTTCCTGTTGATTTGATCTCCCTTCGTCAAGAATCAGCCACCCAGAAGATGCCGTGGGGAAATGTCTGCACAGCCCTGGACTAACTTCAGACCATGGAAAGCTCCCTGGGGGGTTAAAGGTTGAGTGAGAGAGGAGGAAAAACCTGGCGAGTGGCTACACCCTATCCTCAGCTTCTACAGAAGGTATAATCTTAAAGGTGCCAACTATGCTATGTTTAAGAGCACCAAACCACAGAGAGGAAACTAATTATCACTTATTTCACAGTTCCTCAAAGTGTATTTCGAGGGCCGCATCAGTAACCTGGAACATCATTTCTTCCAACGTCTGAATCTTTCTCTGCAGAAAAGAGCCCTGTACTATGTGTTTTAACATCACCCCCAAACAATTCTGATGTACATTAGGCTTGAAGCCAACTGGTCTAGTGCCACACCCACATTTTCCAGGTGGGAAAATGGGTTAGTCAAGGTGCATTACATTTCCCGAGTTTAAACAGCAAGTTGGAACCAGAACCAAACCCATGTCTCTCAATTCCAAGATTTCTCTAAACCACCTGGCACTGCTTTGGGTCCTACCTCAAAACCCGACCCTAAGGACCTGTGTTGGTGGCCCTGGAGAGCCAAAGAGATAGTAGCCATGACTTTGGTCCTCTGTCTCAGAGTTCTCTTCTATGATGCATGTTCTCCTTGGGAGAGCCATATCCTCTTGTTACCTTATTTACGTCCCTGGATCCTGACGCACACAAATACCTGATACACGTTGATGAATTAACTGATCAGTTCATGGACTGATGAACAAATGAACCAGTGCTGTGCAACAGTGGAGGGTGATACCTCTTAACGGAGCTATAATAATAACTCACGTTTGTTGAGCAAGTACCGTGTGCCAGTTACAGGGCGAAGAAACTGACATTCATTGGCTCACGGAATTTGCACCTGATGAGACAGAAACTGTTATCATCCCCAATTCAAAGATGAAGAAATGCAACTTGGAGAGGTTTAGTAGTTTTCCCATGGGGCACACAGTGTGGCGGAGCTGGGATTCAGACCCAAGTGTGCTGAATCCAAAGACTGAGTTCCAAGCCACGTTCTCTGGCTGCACCCAGGAAAAGGAGCTTGTCCTTACGAGTGGCCCTTGCGTACCGGGAAGAAGGTTAAACAAAAGAACATTCAGACCTCTGTGATGTGTTTGGTCACTAGCCAGAGCCTCTGCTTGGGGTTTACCAAAGAGGGGTTAAATCCATTCATTCGTTCATTCATTCATTTCTTCATCCTGCAAATGTTTGTTAGTCGCCTAGTATGTGCCAGACCCTGTTCTAGATACTGGGGTACGGAATTGAACGAGATAGACAAGGTCCCTGCCCTGGTTGAGGGGGAAGTCAGTACACAATGAACTAACAGGTATTTTAATATCAGGCAGTGATGAGTGCTAAGAAAAATACAGCCGGGTAAGGGGATGGAGAGTGACAGGGCACATAGGGAAACAGCAAAGAGAGCCACTGACACACAGCAGCTGTGTCTGCAAGAACCCCAAACAACCATCTAAAAAAATAACGTGTCAGGCAACCCACTGTTTGGCATAAAACCCACCAAACCTTCTGAGTGATCTTCTCCACTAGCCTGATCTTACGTTTTATTTTTTTCTCTTTTAACAGAATTGTCCATGGATAGATAGAAACAGAACCTGAGAGCTGGAGGCTACACCCGATGCTCCATTCCATGCCCCAGGCTGGGGCTTTCTTCTGGTGGAGACAGCGCTGCTGTAGACAGCGAGAATTGGCAGGAATGCCCGCCCAGGTCTCAGAAATAAGCACAGACGCCTGGCCGTTGACAGTCGCGTTAGCTGGAGCTCTCTAGATGCAGGTAACAGAAGCCTTCTACATCTAACGTTAGGAATAAAAGGGGACTTCAGTATAAAGATACAGAAGTGTTTCAGGGAACCCAGGACAGGACGTGCCAGGACCCAGGAGGGACTGAAGGAGAGGCAGAAAGCCCTCAGGATATCCAGCACTCAGGCTGTTTCTCTCTTGGCACTTGGGCCACCCAGTTTATGTGACGGAAGATAAGATAGCTGCCTACAGCTCCTGAGTTCCGCTCAAAAGCATCCCTTTGACCCTGGGCCTTCCTAGTCCCATTCCCAAAATCCCAGGGAAGAGGATCTAATTGGCCCATGTGGAGCTAGGCACACCCGCTTTGGCCACTCAGCTCTGGCCAGGGAGAGCAGAGCTTCACTGAACAAATATAGCCACTTGGATACACATCCCAGGGATCTCATGCATCAGGGGAGCAGTGGGGGAGCAGTTTTCAGGAAAAAAGGTAATCGGTGTGAGCTGTGCAGAATCCCATACACTTGCCAAGACAGTGATATGTATTGGATGTTAAAAACAGATGTGTACTCTAAGGGCTGAGCGATTTGGTCGGGGAAGAGCATGGGATCCATCCTCCATGGAAGCCAGTGATGGGGGTGAGAGAGTTAAGCTAAACCCGTGAACTCTGAAAAGTACCCAGACTCCACTCGTAGTCATTGGAATAGCCTCCATAAAGCTCTGAGGCAGAATTATAGATCATCATTTTAATTCAGTGAAATTGGCTATACGTTAATATTCATGATTATTAGACCAGCCAATTTTCCTCTTTATAGAAAGTGAGTAGGGGATCATTTCAGCTGCTACTTACTTTTCCCTCCCTTCGATTTCTGCGGGGGAGGTGAAAGAGAATAAAAGACATGGCACTTGGAACCAGCCGTCAATTTCTGAACGTTGGGTAATTTTGCAGGATTTTTCATTACTTTGACCTCTTAGCGGCGGCTGGGGAGAAGCGTCTTATGAATATAAAAAACACAGGCACCCATGAGCCTCTGGGATGGGCTCCTTTGGCCAGATCAAAGCAGGTTGCCTAAGGGAGCGAAGCCCCCCACCTATTCCACTGCCCCATCAACCTACCAAGGATGATCGTAACAGCAACAGCAATAATAATAATTGCTCTCAGAGCCCAAGCATGCTGGGGAGGGTATCTGCATGAGGGTAGGGTGACAAGGATGTCCACGTAAATAGGGGTGGCAGCTACAGTAGGAGAGTTGTTTCATTGACCCAACAATTAAACATACTGAGGAGAATGGCAGTGAGATTTCTCACCATCAAAGAAGGAAGTTACAAATACGGAGAGAAAACTAGAATGAACTGCACGGTGATGGATTAGAATCAGAGGTATTAACGTGACTTTACAGTTTTCAATACATAGAAGAAATCTAGAAATAAATATAGATGTAAGCACGCACACACACGCATGCACATGTGTGCGCACGCACGCCCGCACATCTCCTAGATCTGTCCATTGAGAGACCCTCAGAACAGCGATACACCGATAGCAGTAAACACACTAACACAAAGGTCTTTATTTCTAGATATCCTCCACTAAATGGAACCAGGGCTCCTCTGAGACATGGTTGATTCCAGGGGTACCTCAGGGAGAGAACAACAGGACCCTGGAACATTGATGTGCCAAAAAGCAAAAAAAGGCTCAAAGCAACAGGGAGGCCACGTCAAGGGACGTGGAAGGCAGCTCTCATGTGCCAATGAGAAGGCTATTTGAGCATCGAAATAAATGCCCATAGGAATGGATTATAGCCCGCTAAAGAAAAGAGCAAAGAGTTAGTTCACACGGGTATAAATAAATGAATAAATAAAAATATGATATTTACATCATCTCAGAGAACCTTCCCACAAAAACACTAAGGACAAAGAGGAAAAGAGTAACTAGAGAAGCCTGGCAGGAGCCGCCATAGTCACATGACCACAGAGAACATCGCCAGGGATGGGACACACACAGTCACATGCCACGTGGCAGGACTGGATGAGAAGGACACAGCATCGTTCTGATGCTATTCCTGCCAAAGACACATGACCTGAGTCTAATTGAAAGGGAATGTCAGAAAAACCCAGACTGAGGGACAGTCTACGAAACGATGGGCCTGTCTCTTCAAAAGTGTCCAGGTCCTGAGAGTCAAAAAACAGACTAAAGAGTGGCCCAGACTGATGGAGACTCAGGAGACAGGACCACTACACACAGCGGGTGATCTTGATTTGGACCCTTTACTACAAAGGACGTCATTGGAACAGGTGGTGGGTCCTCAGCGGGGTCCGAGGATTAGGTGGTAGTCACATATCAGGGTTAATGTCCTGATCCTCATAGTTTTATTGTGATTATCTGGGAGCCTTCTCGTTTCGGGAAAATAGGCTACTGTATTCAGTTGTGATGGGGCTTCGGGCTGGCAACTTTCTTTCAAATGGCTTAGAGAAAAAACGTTACTTGCAAGTATTGAACTTGCAAGTTTTCTATTATAGTAACTGCCGATTTGAGCGCCCACTATACTGTGCACTTTTCATAACTCTGTCTCTACCTTACAAATGATCTTAGCAAATTATTTCTAGTTTATTCCCATTTCACAGATGAGGAAACTGAGGCTCCAAAGCTGTTAAGCATCAGGCACTTCTTTTATTCTATAAGACCCTCCTTTTATTCAATAAATATTTTCACTGCATCTCTGGTGACTGTGCCAGACACCGGGCGTATAGTGAGGAATAAAATAAGCATGCCCTACCTTCATGAAGTTTCCAGTCTAGGAGGGGCTGTAGGTAATAACCAGGAAAGCAAACAAGGAAAGATGGTTCCAGGTGGTGATGAGGGCCGTGAAGGTACAAATAAGAGGCTGAGAAGGAAGATAACGGTGGGGAGTAGGGGGTGAGCCAAGTCACATGGGTCTTGATAGGTCTTAGTAGAATTTGGATTTGATTCTAAATCAATGGGAAATCATGGACATGGTCTAATTCCTATTTTAAGGAACCCCCCCCCTCCCCGAACTGCAGAGAGAGATTAGACAGGGCAAGAAGAGAAAAGGTCAGAGCCACAGAGCCAGTAAGGGGCAGAGCCAGTGTCTGGCTCTGCCAGACCCACCCCAGGATCTGTCTGACCTCACTCTCTTGCCGCTTGAAGCAGGCACTCCAGGAACCCTCCCTATCCCTCCACACTTACCACGTCTGGGCACCCTGGCCCAGCTTCCCGCTGCTGTGCCAGCCCCTGCGTCCCTGCCTTGAACTTTCTCTGGCTGCCCATGGCAAGTCAACAGTGCCTGGAATTAATGCCGCACGCGACACCAGGAGAGTAGCCCTCAGTGGATGACTTGTCAGCATTAGTGGACATGTACCACCGCTCCCTCGCTCAAGGAATATTGAGCAAAATAAGCCGCTTCGTAGCAGCCTCGGGCAGTCCAGGTTACATAGAGGTTAAAGATGGCAAGGGGGGTGGGGAGCGGGAATTAAATGAGATCTGGGTTCTTACCCCAGTTCTGCCACTTAGTGGGAGCCAGAAGTGAGAGGCGTCTAGGCTCCTTAAGCTGGAGCCAGTAAAGACCCTCTCCTTTTTTTGTTGCTTGAATATCTTCCATTTTAAGTCTCCCTAACAGTTGACACCAGAGTCACCCAACAGAACTTTCTGTGGTGATGGAAATGCTCTGTGTCTTTGCTGTCCAATATGATGGCCACTAACCACACGTGGCTATGGGGCACTTAAAACCTGGCTAGTGCGGCCGGGGGACTCCATTTTTCATTTTATTTCAGTTTAACTAATTTGAATGCAAATAGCCACACATGGCTAGTCGCTGCCACATTGTATAGCTCAGCTCTACGCACTGGGACAAACGCTAGGGCACGTCCTACTGGAACGGCCGCCCTCACCCAGCTCCAGGCTCTCCAGAGAATGCAGCCAGTGGGAGCGGCAGCCACACACCCAAGGCTGAGCTGTCCTTTGCCACAGGACCCACGCCCTCTGGTCCCCAGGATCGTCCACAGGGCTCCTCTCTCCTTTGTCCTGTTGAAACAGTGCTATCCCTTTACAGCAATGCACAGTCATTTAAATGAGAACATACAGTGCTAAATTGCAACTCTCTCATTCTCGTCTCCTGGCACAATTCTCACTCTAATGAGATTTTCCCCAGCTAACCCATTTTCTCGGCCGCTGTTCTAAAAAGCCATCTTCTGATTGAGCTGTGCCTTATACAAGGTGGCCGTGGGGGTGATGGGAGCGTACGAGGCACAAAGCCAGAGGGATTTAGGCCTATTTTCTCACCTCTTTGGGGACAGCCGGATAATATAATCAAGCCGAAGTCCATTTCCCTAACACCCACTGCGAGGCCAGCTGAGCGGCACCCTCCGTGTTCCGTTGTAGTTGGTGATGCTGCCAGCAGACAGCACCTTGGCCGTGTGAGAGGGAGGCCTAGGCCCCTCACCCCTCTGGAGTGAACTTTCTTTTGCCTTCTATGAAAAGTGAAAACAGAGACCCATTTCTTTTTTCTTTTTCTTTTTTTTTTGGCCTCACCGCATGGCATGTGGGATCTTAGTTCCCTGACCAGGGACCAAACCCACGGCCCCTGCACTGGAAGCGCTGTCTTAACCACTGGACCCCCAGGGAAGTCCTAAGAGACCTATTTCTTAAAAGATGAACAGGGGCTTCCCTGGTGGCACAGTGGTTGAGAGTCCGCCTGCTGATGCAGGGGACACGGGTTCGTGCCGTGGTCCGGGAAGATCCCACATGCCGCGGAGCGGCTGGGCCCGTGAGCCATGGCCGCTGAGCCTGTGCGTCCAGAGCCTGTGCTCCGCAACGGGAGAGGCCACAGCAGTGAGAGGCCCGCGTACCACAAAAAAAAAAAAAGATAAACAGAATTTATTCTCTAATATGAGATTGTGGGAGGAATTTCCAGCCCAATCTGTGGTCTGGAAAGCTCTTCAAGTACAGACCCAGGTAAGCCTAGCAGAAGTAATTCTTTCCTGTATCCCTAATATCCGTTTGCAAGTCGTGGCCTCTTTAGCTTCAACCTGTAACTGACTCATTCCTTTTGCCGCCTCCCCCTCTGGCAGCTCCCTCGGAGACCACTCAGAGTAACTGTAGCAGGCAGGACAGGCCACATCAGGCAGACAGGCAGAACAAGCAGTCCCCCAGATTAGTTACTTCTAACAATGCGGGTTTATCTTGTACTCGCTCCACAGCCCCCCTTGCAGGATTCAGCCTCCGCCTCAAGCCTTGCCAGTTGCAGTGCCCGGGGCAGAGGGAAAGCGCCGCGGAGCATCATTCACCAATCAAATGCTCCAGCCCAGAACTGACTTCTGTCCTTTCAATTCCCAGCTCATTGGCCAGAACTGGTCACATGACCCTGCCCAATGACAAGGGGGCAGGAAGTGAAACCCTACCCTGTGCTGGCCTGAACGCAGAGAGAACGTTAGAGAACGTTAGCCCTGGACAGCATCTCGGAGATGATCAAGTTCAACCTGTTTTGCTCTATAAGCAGGAAAACGGAAGCACAGAGAGGAGAAGCGAATTGCTCACAGTCACACGGCAGGGTAAAGCAAACGGAGCTTCTGCTCCAAATCCAGGGGTTCTTCGACCCATCGTTCAATATTTATGAACAACCTACTGTGTAGTGAGCACTGCTGGACGGATGGAAATGAGGAAGACAGACCACATCTCTGCTCTCGCCAAGCTCCCAGCCTAGCCAGGGAGGCAAATAAGTAAGCAGTCAATTTCAGCCCCATGGGGTAAATGCTGGGTGTATACACAGTGCATGACCCTGTTTATTGTAACAGTGTCATCATTTTTGCCAAGGGTCACGTGGAGAACTCATGGACGTTCCCCAAAAGACACACAGGTCAAGGCAAGGAGAAAGTACACAGTGACTCCACAGGACACCCCTGAGCTGTCTGATCTCTTAATACCTAGAGTGGGGAAAGGTCCCTAAGAGCACCTCACCAGCCAAGCAGGGCAGGGCTGATCCAGCTTCCCCTTGATTTGGGAAAATGGAAGAAATGAGACATTTTGTGTGCCCTAGTGTCACAGGGTGGGTCCATGCTCATTTCTAAAGTTTGGGTGAATCACTTTCCCCTCTGGGATTGAACAGGGTGTTGGGGAGCAAGGAAGAGGGGCATCACCCCACACCCATCAGCATCCTTTGGTTGCCGGCAGTGCCTTGGCAGGGAACGTAGTAGGTGCTCAGTAAATCCTGGTGAATGAATAAAAATAGAACAGAAGGAAAAGCTGAAACTCCAGGCTCCAGGAGGGCAGCTCAGGGAGGGGGAGGGGAGGTGTCATAAGTGGTAGAAACTAATGGGATACATTTGGGACATCTGCCTAGAGATTAATGAACTCTGGTTGGTTTCTTCGGTCTTTGTGTTCAAGATCCAAACCCCAGGAAGACAGCCCCTGATTGGCCCACCTCCGAGCCACCATCCGCCTTTGTCCTTTGATGGTGGCAGCAGATGCTCTCGGTGGTCGTCACATACTCCCTGCGCGTGTGCAAGGCCCCACTTCCGACTTCCATCATTTGCCTGTGTTTCCTTGCCTCAGGGGCCTCTGGTCCACACTCTCAGTGACGGAAGTGCTGAGAAATTAGCCCTCTGCCAGGTTCCTCCCACGAGGAGCAGTTAATTTGCCCTCACCGCCCCCCCACACACACTGATGGTGGGCTTGGTCATGTGACTGGTGGCAACGGAATGCTAGTGAACAGGGCACATGCGAAGACCTAAAATGTGCCTCGGCCATCGGCACGAGAAGAGAGTGCCCTAGATAGCCTGCTGGTCCCTAGAGGCCAGAGGTGTGGAGGAGCCCAGCCCAGCCGAGCCACAGCTGGCTGCACCACGGGCCATCAGCACGTGAATCAGTGAGACGTGCACGGTCAGGCGGTGACCACTGCCCTGCAGCGCGGTTGCTTACGCAGCGTTGCTGTGGATGTCACTGAATGATGCTTCAGGACATCTGCAGCAGCACATCTGGGCTTCCTGGAAGACGGGGGCCTTCAATCTGGATGTCCAAACTCTGGCCTCAGGAGCTGGAGCCACAAGAGTGGTCTCTGGGCTGCAGTCCTGCCGGCCCCTAACACCCTACAGCCCCCTCAGTGTGGTAAGGGCAGGTTTCTGGGGCAGCAGTGACCCCCTGTGCATCTTGGCAACATTGCACCGGGGTCTCCTCCCGCCGCCCACCAGGAAGGAGTGGGCAGGAGACTGAGAAGGGCCATACACCTCCCTTGAGGACTCCAGGTCAGGCAGGAATTGGAGTGGAAGACCAGTGCTTCGCAGGGCCCAGCGCTGTCACCTGCTGAGCCCGATGGCAAGGGTGTGGGGACCCTGCTGTCAGGGGGGCTCAAGGTACAGAAGTCAGGGGGCAGCCACCAAGGATTTGCTGGACATGAGCCCAGGTCATGCTGGGCTCTGGGGCACAGTAGTGAGCGAGACGGGCCGGAGACCACCCCTCCCAGAGCTTACAGTCTAGTGGGGGGAAGAGTGACCACAAACGAGTACATGGCCAAGAAGCATTCAGTTCCAGATTTAGACAAGCATAACATCGTTTCCAGGAATACAGGTTCTGCAGCCAGACTGCCTGGGTTCAAATCCCAGCTCCACCTCTTATTATCGTGTGACATAACCTCTCTATGCCTCAGTTTTCCGGTTGGTAAAATGGGAATTTAACAACCACTAAAAAATAGCATTTGTCCCATAGGCGTGGGGTGAAAATTCAGGGATGGTACATGTAAAGTGGTTAGCAGAGTGCCTTGGACACAGTGAGAGCTATTTCAGTCTCAGCTATTCTCATCACCATTATTTTAAATGCTATAATGGGAACAAATTGATGATGGGATAAAGAATGAGGGAGGGAATGTATTTAGTTAGGGTGGTCATGAAAAGCTTCACCAAAAGTTTCATTTCAGCTGAAATCTGAAGGATGAAGCCGACTCGTGGAAAACCTGGAGGAAAGAGGGAACGGTGAGGAAAGAGGGAACGGCAAAGGTCCTGCGGACAGAGCTTGATGCTTCTAGAGAACTGACAGAATGGCCGAGAGAGGGGCTGTGGACAGAGCAAGGTCAGTTCCTCCACCTCAGTGCCTTTGCACATGCTGTTTCTTCACAAACACTTCTCCCCTCCCTGTCCCCATTCTCACCTCTAACCCAACTCCTTTTGCCAGCTGAACTCCTACTTACGCTACATCTGCCAACTCAAAAGTCACTTCCTCACAGAAGCTGTCCCCTGATTTCCCAAGTGAGGTCGTAATTTGTTAATTACACCTGTATTAGTTTCCATGGGCTGCCATAACAAATCACCACAAACTTGGTGGTCTCAAACAACGGAAATGTACTCTCACAGTTCTGGAGGGCAGAAGTCTGAGATCAAGGTGTCAGTAGGGCCCTGATCCCTCTGGAGTCTCTACGAAAGAATCCTTCCTTGCCTCTCCCAGATTCTGGTGGCTCCAAGTGTCCTTTGGCCTGTGCCTGCATCGCTCCACCCTTTGTCCCTATCCTCACATGTCCTTCTCTCCTTCTTCCCCGACCAGGGATCAAACCTGCGCCCCCTGCAGTGGAAGCGCAGAGTGTTAACCACTGGACCGCCAGGGACGTCCCTCCCTTTCTGCCTTATAAAGACACCTGTCTTGGACTTAGGGCCCACCTGGATAATCCAGGAAAATCTCATCTCAAGATCCTTAATTCCATCTGCAAAGACCCATTTTTCCCAATAAGGTCACCCTCAGAGCTTCCTAGGGTGAGGACATGGACATATATTTGTGGGGTCCCCCATGCAGCCCAATCTACATTTCCATATCATCTTGAGTCTCTCCTCAAACCTTAACCACGGTTTGCAATTTTGTGTTCATTTGTGAAATCATTTGGCCATGCCTATCTGCTTAGGAAGCTGCAGACAACAGGAGGGTAGGTCCCATAATCTGTGCTGTTCGCCACCGACCCCCAGCACACAGTAGGTGCCTGCCCACTGTGTGTTGAACCAACGGGCCACTGAGCCCCGAGCTCCTGGAGGATGCCTCTTTTCAAGGACACAGGCCGGAAGCCATCATTAAGGCCTCCAGCCTGCAACCTGCTGAAGACTTTACAGCCTCATAAATCCCGTGGCTGGCGGCGTCATTAGGATTGAGTCAAAATGCAAGAAATTTAATTTCCTGATGCTCAGCCTACGGGGCCTTGTAAACTCACCCCCCTAAACCAGTAGCCATAAATGTTTGATAAAATACCATGCGGCCTCCTGTTTCCCAGAAATGGTTCCCGGGCCCAGGGAAGAAGCCACATTTGGCCTCGGCTAGATGTGACCTGAGCATTGTAATTAATGTTTGGTAGAGCTCTTCTTAATGGCCTGGCCTCTTTGTGGCTATATCAATACCGATGACATTTACCCAGCCAGTGAAGCCAGAAGCAACTTCAAACATCACAAGGTCAAGGAAGGTGGTGGTGGATTTTATGGCACTTCAGGCTTTCATCTTACATTCATGTCCTTGATCTCACTTGACCCTGGCGTTGGGTCTATGGGAAGAGCAAAGCAAGAATTGCTAACTCCATCTAATGGAATGTGAAGCCCAGAAAGGGAACTTTCCCAACTTGTGGAGCTCATCAAAGCCCTAGGACCCAACCCCGGGTCTCAGGACTCTCTCACACCATTGGTGATGTTGATGGGAAGAACAATTACCATGGCAACCGTGCCTAAACAGCAGCAGGAAAGAGGCGGGTCAGGTTTGAGGAGTACCTTCCCGACCAAGAGCATCCTACAGCACACAACCACCTTCAACATCCCCCTCTTCTGCAAGGTTGTAAGGGAAGAGAGCCCTTTTCGGGGCTGACTGGAATCCTGGCCAGATGTAAGAATGGAGCATCTCACAGGCACCGGGAAACCTGTTGTCCCTGGTTTAGACAAGAACCTCTTGTAATCCTCCAGGGACCTTGTTCACAAGCAGATCCCAATTCAGAAAGTCTGGGGCGGAGCCTGAAATTCTGCATTTCTACCTCCAGGCGATGCTGCTGCTGCTGGTCTCTGGACCACATTTGAGTGATAGGTGGTAGGGGGTCTGTGCTAGGATGCTGCAAACTTGGAAGGGTCGTTGTGGGATAAGGCTCCATCTCATAAGGTGCTGGATATGAGCCACTCAGAGACACAGAGATCAGCGGGAACACTGGCCACACACCCCGTGAGGCTGTGGAAGACATGGATGTTTCATACTCAGAGACTTTTGGGAAATGGACTTGTCTTCTTGAGCCTCAGTTTCTCATCTGTGAAATGCAAGCTTGGGAGGCAGGGGGGTTGAGCTGCCTAGCCCCTGAGTTTTCATCGAGCTCTGACATCCCAGAACTTCAGGAATAGAAAATGCCCAGTAGCCTCTGAAGCTCCCTGCCTGGCCCTGGGGTTGGGCATCTGTTGTTCAGGTCTGCTCAGCACCCGTTCCCCAGTCTTCTCACTTCAGAGCCTCAGTTTCCTATGGGGAACCTCTACCTCTCTCCCTTGGTAGTGTTTAGATGGAGCTGACCCTGCCTCCATCTCCAAGGTGAGCCCATGACCCAGGTCTGGCCAATCAGAGTGATTCAGTGGTAGGCATGTGACTCAAGCTAAGCCAATGAAATACAGCCATGAGACGTTTGCTAGAACATCTGAGGAAATGGCTTTCCCTTTCTTTCTGGCTTACTAAGCTAGTACGATAAAAGTCTGGTGCTACTGGCAGTCATCTTCACCACTGTGTAGGGAGAGCCTGCCTAAGAGCACAATCCAACCTAGGGGAAAGCAGAGATAAGAGACAAAGAGACTAAGTCACAATGCCTTCTGGTGGACACCTGGATCCAGCCATGCCTGAAGCCAGGCCCTGGAGTTTTTAGTCCCTTAAGCTAACAAATCACCTTGCTTCACCCAAACTGAACTGAGTTTCTGAGGCTTTCATTCAAAAGAAAACTGATTCACACACTCTGGATTTGTCCCCAAGACGAAGACAAGGAATTGGAGGAAAATCCCCTCTCACACTCAGACACACAGGCAAGACATTATTGGCTTCAATAAATTCCAGAATGTCAGAGCTGGAAGAGCCACCTCATTATACAGAGGAAGAAACTGAGGCCAAGAAAGTGGACTTGACTTTCCCAAGGCTACACAATAAAGTGACCAAACCAGGACTCACACCCAGTTCAGAGTTCCTTCCTTTACCTGCCGGCAGTGAAGGCATCCAGCCACGTAACACATTCGAGGAGCCATGCAACAGCATCCCCCCAGAACACACCAAGTCAGAGTGGGGCCTCCCTCTTCCCATCACACTGCCTGAAATGCCACCAGAGAAACCCATTTCTCTCTGTCTTCTGTCTTCAAGATGCATCTTTTACAAATGCATAAACCCAGGGAAGGAATTACACCTGGGCTTATTTGTAGAGGGATACAGCTAAAGAGATTGTGAATTATCATTTGGGTAGCTTTACAGTGGGGAATGGGACCATGACTGGCCTTTCCATTTTCACCGAAGGATTTGCCTACAGCAGACTGAAAGCAGAGCTGACACATCTTTGGGAATGCCATCCAGAGGGAAGAAGGAGGTAGGAGGAGCCCGTGGTCAGAGGGTGCCAACTTCCCCAGTCTGCCTGAACTCAGATGGGCCAGCTAGAAACATGGCTGACACAGGCTCTAGACTACACACCCCTTCCGGTAAGAGTCTGAAGGACTCAGCAAGCCCTAGTCACTCTTTCTCGGTGGTGAGAAGGGAAGAGAACATCATATTTTGCCCTTAAGAAGTGGGCATTGACATCTCTTTACATTATTAGAAAAAACGCCCAGCCAAGAAATAAGCCACCACTTTTATTTATAGTATATTTCCCAGAACTCAGAGAAATGCCATGCTATTCTGCATAGGCTTCAGACCAAAGCATAATTTATCACAATACATCATACGTTACAGTACATAAAGCTCCCCCTACCTTATAAAAATATACAAGGAATTTCTCGCTCTTTACATAAATTACTTAAGAACATTCCTGTTGAACACATCATTTTGAAAGGATTTCCATTACTTGGAAGAGCTATTTCCATCAGTGGTGATCTTTGCAGAGGCTCAAGGAACAATTAAAACGGGAAAGAGAGAAGGAACAAAGCACTCTACAGGAAACGACCCATCCCAGATCAGCCGAGAACAGAATGTGTTGTTCTAACCACAAAATAAGTCACCTCCTTATTGAATCCAGTCTTTCAAAGTGGGTGATAGAAGTAGGAGCAATATTGTCAACAACCTAAGGGCAAGGACTGTATCTAATTTTGTTCACCATTGTATCCCTGCCACATCATAGGTGCTCAATAAATGAGTTGAAGGAGGGAGGGAGAGAGTCTATACAGAATGCAAATGTAGCTGTTATCTACTGCTATAATAATGCTATGTAACAAACATCCCCAAACTTCAGTGATTGAAAACAACTATTTTTATTACTGCTCACAAGTCTGCAGGTTGGCTGGCAGGTCTGGCCTCAGCTGAGCTCACCCACGTGTCTGGCAGTCAGCTGGCTGTTGGCTGTTGGCTGATGGCCTCAGCTGGAACAGCTGGGCTCTCACACATGCCTCTCACATGCACATGCCTTTCATGTTCTGGTCTGGACACGTTTGCCGGCTAGCCCAGGCACGTTCTCATGGTGACTGCAGGAGTCCATTAGAGCAAGTGGAAATAGGCAAGCACTTTTTCTAGCCTCTGCTTGCATTATGCTTGCTAACATCCCATTGGCCAAAGAAAGTCACACAGTCAAGCCCAGAGCCAGAAAAGGAGGGGAGTGAGCATTATAAGACGAACTGCATAAATACAGGTAGAACATTAATTGGGACCATTAATGCAACCAGCCTACCACAATATTGATGCCCGATTCCCACAAACGCCCACCCTCACCCCAAACCCCACCCCACATTCAATGATCTTAAGCTCGTGAAAAGAGAATAGAAAACAAGACTTTACTGACCCCCTTCTCCATATGGAAAAAGTAAGACCCCACAGTCAGGCTCTTCAATTTGAGTCATATTTAGTTAAACCAGTAGTTGTAAATCTTAATATCTACAGGGACAGGCAGGTACTAATTGCTGAGCCAGACCAGGCAGGGAATGGGATGAATCAGAGACCATCACCCTGTTTCCGCAGGGGTGGAACCTCTGCTACCCAGGCCAACAAGCCTCACAAGAATACAAGCCTGGGGCCGCAGCTCATCTGATTACTTCCAAGAGAAGCTGGAACTAGGCATTTTTAAGTGAAATCCTATTTTCAAATTAGCCACTATTTTAAAAACTTTTAAGCATAATCTGGGCCCCCCCCAGAAAATATAGCCATGAGGCAGACCCAATTGTTAGGTCTGGGTGTACCAGCTCTGATTTCAAACATTGTATTTTAGGGATTTTTTTTTTTTTTTTTCCAGTATGCGGGCCTCTCACTGCTGTGACCTCTCCCGTCACGGAGCACAGGCTCCGGACGCACAGGCTCAGCGGCCATGGCTCACGGGCCCAGCCTCTCCGCGGCATGTGGGATCTTCCCAGACCGGGGCACGAACCCGTGTGCCCTGCATCGGCAAGGCGGACTCTCAACCACTGCGCCACTAGGGAAGCCCTATTTTGGGGATCTTAAGCTCAATCTTGAGTTTATTGATTTTGCTTCACCGTGAGTGAAAGGTCAGATATTTTCCGAGGAAATGAAGGCAGGAACAGTGTCTGTCTTCTTTCCCACTCAGTTCCGCAACTCTGAACAGGGCCTGGGATGTAATACTGGTCGGGAGGAGGATGGCAGGTGGGGGCAGAAATTAACACAGAGCATCTCCTACACATTATGCAAGCATTTTACATATGTGCTATGGACCGAATTGTGTCTACCCCACCCCCCATCAAAAAAATTCATACTTTGAAGCCCTGTGACTGTATTTGGAGATGGGGCTTTTAAGAAGGTGATTAAGTTAAATGAGGTCACAGGATGGGGCCCTGATCTGATAGGATTGGTGTCCTTATAAGAAGAGGGAGAGACACCAGATCCATCTCTCTCTCCCTCTGTCTCAATCTCTCTCCTTTACCTCCCTCCCTCCCTTCGCCCTCCCTTCCCCTCCCTCCCCCTTCTCCTGCCCTCTCCCCCCACCCTGCTCTCTGCCCCCCTCTTCTGCCCCGTGTACACAGAGGAAAGAGAACATAGCTAGAAGACACCATCTGAAAACCAAGGAGAGCACTGTCACCAGAAACCAACCCTGTCAGCACCTTGATCTCAGATTTCCAGCCTCCAGAACTGTGAGAAAATGTATTCCTGTTGTTTAAGCACTGCCCCTGCCTGCTGCTCTGCCCCAGTCTCTGTATTTTGTCCCGGCAGCCCCGGAAAACTAATACAATACGTAATCCCATTTGATTTAAAATATAGAACAAAGGCATGAAATAGATAAACCCTCAACACAGAGAAAGGAAAACACCTGACATTTGTGTCGTATTTTACAATTTACAAAGCCCTGGGGCAAGGGGTGGGGGGGACAAATAGTTGCCTCCGTTTCTCAGATGAGAAGACTGGGGCTCAGAGACTTGCCCGAGGTCACACAGTGATAAGAGAACACGAGTCAATCCAGAATTTTTTGATGTCCAGTCTTTCCAGTACATCCCGTCATCTACCTTAAACCTGGTCTGTACCAGCCTATGTTGGTGCTCTGCTTAGATCCAGTCGGATCCCTTTTTACCTTTACATTCACTCCCACCGGCCAGTCCCTGGGACTCTTCTTTGGAGCACCGCCCTCTGCTGCTGGAGGTTCTCTCCTGGCACCTGCAGGGGCCAGAACTGCCCAAGTGTTTCTCCCAGGCAGCCCTTAACTGATGACTGCCAGGTGCATGTGTATGGAAGCCCAGCTCTCTTCCTAGGCATTGGGTGACTCTAGGATGGGACTCACACGCCAGGGCTCCCCTGTGGGATCAGGCTAAGGCTTCCCTCCACGGGACTTTGCTGAAGTTGTGCCTTGTTTGGCATCCTCCCTTTCCCTGCCCTGCCTTCCTCACTCCCCTGGGACACATAAATCCTTGTCTCCAGGTCTTCTGGAAAAACCAACCCAAGACCAAGTCCCCTTGGCTTTATTGCCATTTGGGTGAAAGACCTGGGCTTTTGCCCCAGTTTGTTTTGTTTTTGTACATAGATTCATTTGTATTATTTTTAGATTCCATATATAGGTGATATATAGTGTTTGTCCTTCTCTGTCTGACTTGTTGCGCTAAGCCAAATATTCTCTAGGTCCATCCATGTTGCTGCAAATGGCATTATTTCATTCTTTTTTATGGCTGAATAATATTCCATTGTATATATATACCACATCTTCTTAAGCCAATTGTCTGTTGATGAGCACTTGGGTTACTTCCATGTATCTTTTCAAATTAGAGTTTTAATTTTTTTCTGGATATATATCTAGGAGTGGAATTGCTGGATCATATGGTAGTTCTATTTTTAGCTTTTTAAGGAACCTCCATACTGTTCTCCATAGTGGCTGCACCAATTTACATTCCCACCAAGAGTGTACGAGGGTTCCCTTTTCTCCACATCCTCTCCAACATATATTATTTCTTTGGAAAAATATGTATTTAGGTCTTCTGCCCATTTTTTGATTGAGTTGTTTGGGGTTTTTTGATATTGAACTGTTTGTATATTTTGGAAATTAACCCCTTCTTGGTTGCATTGTTTGCAAATATTTTCTCCCATTCTGTAGGTTTTGTTCATTTGGTTGATGGTTTCTTTTGCTGTGCAAAAGCCTTTAAGTTTGATTAGGTTATATTTGTTTATTTTTGCTTTTTTTTCTTTTGCCTTGAGAAACTGATCTAAGAAAATATTGCTATGATTTTATGTCAAAGAACGTTTTGCCTCTGTTCTTTTCTAGTTTTATGGTGTCATCTTAGATTTAGGTCTTTAAACCATTTTGAGTTTATTTTTGTGTATGGTGTGAGGGAATGTTCTAATTTCATTGTTTTACATGTAGCTGTCCACCTTTCCCAACACCACTTGTTGAAGAGACTGTCTTTTCTCCATTGCATATTCTTGCCTCCTTTGTTGAAGATAGGTGTGTGGGTTTATTTCTGGGCGCTCTGTTTGGTTCCGTTGATCTCTGTGTCTGATTTTGTGCCAGTACCATGCTGTTTTAATTACTGTAGCTTTGTAGTATAGTTCGAAGCCCAAAAGGGTTATACCTCCAGACTTGTTCTTTTGTCTCAGGATTACTTTGGCAATTCTGGGTCTTTTGTGGTTCCATATAAAGGGAGGACTTCTTAAGCATGATATAAAATCCAGATATACAAAGAAAAACCCTGACATATTTGACCACATCAAAATTTAAACCTCTATGTAGCAAAATAAAATAAATCAATAAATGAAACAGTGCAAAATAACCAACAGAAAAAGTATCTGCAACATACATGACCAAAAAAGCATTAAAAAAAAAAAAGTCCTTCAATCCATATGAAAAATTGTAGAAACCTAACCGCCCCAAATTGAGGTAAGGGCATACAACTACAATTTCAGAAGTATACACATGGCTTCTAAACTAATAATCAAAGATCCATAAGTTAAAACAGTGAAGTGCTAGCTTCCCCTTGTTCACTTGTCTAAAATTCTAAAGGTTAATAATATTCAACATCAGGGAAGCTGTGGAGTGCAAATTGCTTGGCAGCTTTGAAGGACAACTTGGTGACAGTGATCAAACCGGTAAATGGGCAAACCCTTCAACCCAGGCATTACACCACAGAAAATTTATTCCCCAGAACTATTTTCACAACCAAAGACTCTTAGGTACAAGGATGTCCACTGCAGCACTGTTCATTCGAGTTGTGATGGTTACTTTTTTAATATAAATTTATTTATTTATTTATTTTTGGCTGCGTTGGGTCTTCATTGCTGCGCGCGGGCTTTCTCTAGTTGTGGAGAGCAGGGGCTACTCTTCGTTGCAGTGAGTGGGCTTCTCACTGTGGTGGCTTCTCTTGTTGCAGAGCACGGACTCTAGGCGTGTGGGCTTCAGTAGATGTGGCTCGCAGGCTCTAAAGCACAGGCACACGGG
Source organism: Neophocaena asiaeorientalis asiaeorientalis (assembly GCF_003031525.2). NCBI lineage: Eukaryota > Metazoa > Chordata > Mammalia > Artiodactyla > Phocoenidae > Neophocaena > Neophocaena asiaeorientalis. Next base: position 5,318,386 of record NW_020172781.1, on the reverse strand, counting down.
CTTAGTTGCTCTGCGGCATGTGGGATCTTCCCAGACCAGGGCTCGAACCCATGTCCCCTGCATTGGCAGGCGGATTCTTAACCACTGTGCCACCAGGGAAGCCCTGATGGTTAATTTCATGTTTCAAATTGGCCACGGGGTGCCCAGATTAAACATCATTTCTGGGTGTGTCTGTGAGGGTGTTTCCAGGTGACATGAGCTTTGGGATCGGTGGACTCAGTAGAGCAGATTGCCCTCCCCGGTGTGTGTGGGCATCATTCAGTCAGTTGAGAGACAAAAGGCAGAGAAAGGGGGACTTGTCCCTTTTTTCCTGCCTTGCTGAGGGAGCTGGGACATCTCATCTCATTTCCTCCTGCCTTGGGCTGGGATTTATACCATAGGCTCCCCTGGTTCTAAGGCTGGATTACACGGCCAGCTTGCCTGGGTCTCTAGCATACAGCTGGCAGATCGTGGGACTTCTCATCCTTCATAACTGGGTGAGCCAATTCTTCATAATAGATTATAGATAGATGAGATAGATGATTGATGGAGAGATAGAAAGATAGATAAATGATAGATGATAGGAAGAAAGAAAGGAAGGAAGGAAGAAAGACAAGTAGGTAGACAGATGATTTACAGATGACAGATATGAAAGAGAGACAGCTCTCCTACTAGTTCTGGTTGGTTCTATTTCTCTGAAGAACCCTAATGCAATAGTGAAAACTGGAAACAGTTTCACCAAAAGCAGTGTCTTTTGCGCACGTGGTTGACTTAGGAACATGATCTCAGGGGGAGCAGGGGTGAGAAGCGATGCAGTGAACGGGGAAGGAGGAAAAGTCGACACAGGCTGCAGTATCAAGCTGGCCACTCCTCCCCCCACCTCTACCTGACCAACTCTTTTCCCTGCTCTCTACCTGGCTCACTCTTTCCTTTTCCTCCTTTAAGGACCAGCATAAATGTCCCCTCGTCCTAGAAGCCCACCCCTCCCCCAGTCATCTGACATAAAGCCCATCACCGCATTGTATTCTCTCTCATAGCACCTGGTTTGTAGCAATCACAGGACACCCTCTGAGTTTACTTACTACTGTCTGTCTCTCGCCAGGACAGATCCACATCCTGTTCACCACCATATACACAGCCCTGGACTGGTACATATTAGACACCGAAAATCCGTCAAATGAATAAATCAGTGAGGTCATAGTTCAGAGGTCATCAGTGGTGGGTTTTCAGCGCCCCCTGGAGGCTGCCTTGGGCGGGTTCCCTAGAGCAGGTCCTAAGATAAGAATTTGTGCAAAAGTGACTTGCTAAGAATTTGTGTAAAGGTGATGTATTAGGGAATGTTCCCCATGACAAACCAGTAGACAAAGTCACATGGAAGGTAGCCTTCACTCAATCCCCCAGGGAGCTCTGGGGACATTGCAGGTCACATCTTAGAGTTGACCAGGTCAGAGGCGAGGGAGCTGAAGTATTTATCCCCCCTCCCACACATCTCTGTCATTGATTAAGGGCTGCGCACAGGGTAGGGAACATAAATTCAAGCAAAACGGATTCTGGCAGTCTGAGGGCAGTGTGCTGGCAAAGAGACACAGGTGCTGGTTGCTGGAGAGATAGCACTGGAAGGCAGTGTGCCTAAAAACAGTAAAGGGGTCCAGGGACGCTAGCAGGGCACTGATTATGATTGCTGCAGAGGCATTAGGAAATGGGCAGAGTGTTTTGGGGTTGGCAGTGATCGGGAGGTTGCTGTTAGCATATGATACCCAAGGACCAGGGATGCTAAAGACTGTACAGTACCCCACCCAACCCCACACAATGAAATATCGTCCCACCCCAAATGTCATCCCCATAATGAACATTTATCTGCTTCCAATCTCTCATTTGACAGATGAAGAAATTGAAGCCCAGAGAGGGAGAGTGACTTGCCCAAGGCAGCACAGCCAAAAAAGACACAAAGCTGGGGGCCAGAATGCTGGTCGCTTCACAGTAGCCCTTGAGTCTTAGTTCCTCCTGAAACCTAAAAGAGAACATTCTAAGCCCCAAGTGCAAAATCCCTTCTGGAATTCTAGAGGGGGCAGCCAATCCCATGTCCTGGCTGAGCGAAGTGAGGAGAAATCAGACTTGAAGACCTTGGAAGCTAGTGCCCAAAGCAGATGTACAAACACAGATAAGGGTGACAGAGTTTTCACCAGACAAATTCACACCCTGCTCAGTTTAGACATTAAAACGAACTAACTTAATTTCATGCCATATTGCAAATCCTTACCAGCTGTTGGCTCTGTAATCACAGGAGATTAATGTAATAACTAAACAAGGACAAAAACGCAGCAAAGACAGGCTCTGGGCAAGTCCTTTGACAGCGGGTTTTATGTTCCTGGAAACTAAGCAAGTACAGAGCATTTATGGCGGACATCTGGAAGTAGCTATGTGGCCAAACGCCTGCCATCTCCTTCACAGAAGTAGCTGCAACGATAATAAATAATGGCTAAGGACTGATATGGCCGTTGTGTACCCTGAGCCCTCATGGACCGTGAACATGTCCAGCTAGATGCCACGGCTTCTTTCCCATTGTCGAGCTTCAGCTCAGTCCAGCCATCTGACCAAGTACTCACAAGGAGCCAAAAGGTGTCTCAGGCTCAGTGAGTTTGAGTCCCACCCCCTCCCTCCCGCCCCGGAACCAAAGGGGCAGGAAGATGGCTGCTGGGTGGGACAGGGCAGGTGGTCTTCCAACCTGAGGACCCCAGTTCCTCTGACTGTCCAAGCTAATAATCGTAATAGCCAGCATTATCAAATGCTCACCGTGGGCCAAAAGCCAAGCACGCCTTCTATGCATTATCTCAATGTTTCCCAAAGTGTGGAGGATAATTTAAAGTCATTGGTTCATCTATTCATTCAACGAACATTTGTTAAGCACCTATTATGTGCCAGGCACTGCTCTGGAGCGCTATCTGCAAGTGAAATACACAAAAAATTTTGGCCTTGTTTAAGAAGTTTAATTTCTGGTGGGACAAACACTTTTTAAATACAGTTACAACGTGTGTTAGGAAAAAACACTTTGCACCCATGATGTCACCAACATCATTGCCTTAAGATGAAGCTCTGTGTTTAAAAGTTGATGTAAAGAAAAATGTTAAGTAAATAATGAAACAGTTGATTCACAGGTGGGCTAAAAGCGTGATGGGGTTTCTTTTCCCATACAATCCTGATATAGGTTTTATTGTTAGTCCCACTTTGCAGCTAGAGAAACTGAGGCTCGGGCAGGTGGAGTAATTCGCCTGAGGTCACATAGCTGGGACATGGTGGAGTCCACATTTGAACTCAGGTCAGTCTTCAGAGCCAGTGTTTTGACCTCCAGGCTGAACCAAGGCGATCCATCAGGCGGCCCGTGTCACTAACGCTCAGCTCCCTGCTGCCAGCTACCAAAAATCCCTTCGCGCATGGCTTATATCTCATGAAGGAACAGGAAGGGCCAGGGTTGGGGGCATCGGAAGAATCTGCTCCCTTCCATCCAGCTCCAACCCCGGGGACTAGTTTGGCAGCTGCATCTCCAGACAATGAACTGTTCTTAAAGAGAATGGAGACACCTTTGTTGGAGAAACTATGGAGAACCTTAAGGAAGCAAAGAATAAAAACTCTGAAAGAAGCCAGTCACAAAAGACCACATATTGTGTGATTCCGTTTCTAGGAAATGTCCAGAATAGAGAAATTTATACAGACAGAAAATAGATCACCAGGGGCTGAGGGAGGATGGTGTGGGGAAATGGGGGTGACTGATAAAAGGGATGGGGTTTCTTTGATGGGGGGCGATAAAAACTTCTAAAATTGATTGTGGGGATGGTTTTACAACCCTAAGTATACTAAAAACTATGGAATTGTACACCTTTATATGGGTGAATTGTCTGCTCTGCGAATTATATCTCAGAAAAGCTTTTTTTTTTTCCTTTTTTAAGTTGCTTTGGCTCTAAACTTATACATCCAATTCCTCCAAACCCTCCACCATCTCCCTGATTAGAGCTGCACTTATTTCACAATAATTTTTAAAGAACATTTCCTCAATACCTGAATGAGACCCTTTGATGTCCCTCCAAAGCCCTCCTAGGAATTCTTATCTATTTGAAGGAGAGGACTGCATTATTAAAATCTTGGCTTTCTTGCCTACCAAGGCACCCATATCAGTTTCCATGTCTCCACGTTACTATGGCAACAGGAAGTTTTCAGGAGAGCTTTAGGGGTGTGTCCAAAGGGACGGTGATCTGCACCCAGGCGGTCTGCAGCCTTCTACCCAGCATCCCCCAGGTGCTGACTGCCTCGCTGACAGATGCTGCAGGAAGGGCAGCCTGGCATCAGTGAAGTAGGGAAATCTGAGGATGCAGGCAGTGGCACCTCAGGGTCCACACTCCATGCTGGCCTAGTGCACCCTGAGTCACCGTCACCAAGCGGGAAGAGGAGAGGGTGTTGGTCACATCTTTTAGAAGCTGTGATCTAAAGCAGCATCTTGAGTACCGGAGCCAGTCTCCATGTCAACACAACCATATTTTTAGGCAGGGGTAGGCAGCAACTCTGGCCAATGAGAGTAACATGGCCGGAAAGCTTTCATTCAACAACAGCTGGGGGAAAGGCAGTTGGTAACTGGGAGCCCACTGTTCTCACAGGTGGAGAAGGTCACACATGCAGAAGCCCAGGGGACCTGAAGTCCAGGCTGTCGGGTTGTTGGGCAGACCTCTTGGGACTGAGTAGGGGCAGGGGCAGTGGGAGTAGGGTAGGCAGCCTCCAAGATGACCCCCAGTGATCTTCCCCTCTTGGTGAACCTTAGGTAGTCCCCTCCCACATCGCACCAAGCTTGGTCTGTGTTGTGACCCAGAGAGCTAGGCAGAAGTGACAGTGTGTGACTTCCAGAGCTAGGTCATAAAAGACATCATGTTCTTCAACCCCAAACTTTGGGAGGACATGGCCACCATATTGTAAGGAGGCTCAAGCAGCCCTGTGGAGCAACATACACGGAGAGGAACTAGAGCCCCTGGCCACCGGCCAGCACCAACTTCCCAGCCCCATGAGTGAGCCACCTTGGAAGTAGATTCTCAGCCCAGTTAAGGCTTCAGTTGACTGCAGACCCAGAGTGGACATTGTGACTGCAATCTCAAGAGACACCCTGAGTCAGAACTATCCAGCAGAGCTGCTCGCAGATTCTTGATACACAAACTATGTAAAAAATAATAAATGTTCATCGTTGTCTTAAGCTGCTAAGTTTGGGGATTGTTTGTTACACAGCAATGGATAACATACAGAATGGATCCAGATGCCCCTAGGATAGCCAGAAATTGAGAAGAAAAGATGGCTTTTTAAGATATTTCCCTCCTGGCTCCTCATTCCCTTTCCAAAAGTACTTTTACATAAGAAAGGGATGTACTGGGACTTTCCTGGTCATCCAGTGGTAAAGAATCCGCCTTCCAACGCAGGGGACACGGGTTCCATCCCTGATCAGGGAACTAAGATCCCACACGCCCCTAGGCCACCAAGCCTGCACACCATAACTACTGAGCTCGCGCGCCTCAAATAGAGCCTGCATGCCGCACACTACAGAGCCCACTCGCCCTGGAACCTGCACGCCACAACTACAGAGCCCACATGCCCTGGAGCCTGCGTGCCACAACTAGAGAAGAGAAAACCCACAGGCCACAACTAGAGAGAAGCCCATGCACCACAATGAAAGATCCCGCATGCCTCAGTGAAGATCCCACGTGCCACAACTAAGACCTGACGCAGGCAAAAAAAAAAAGGTGATCTACTGGTGGATAAGGAATCTAGAGTTTTGGATTTGTGTCCTGGCTCAGTCCTTCCCCTCTATCAGCCTCAGTTTGCCCACCCGTAAAATTGAGGAGCTAAAGTGTAACTTGTCAGCTCTGCAATTGTAGGATCTCAAAGTGGTTAAAATCTGAGTTCTGAGTCAGGACGACTGGTTGTGAACCTTGGCTCTGCCACATGCTTGCTGTGTGACTTCAGGCTAATTCCCTAACTTCTCTGAGCCTCAGTTTCACCTTCTATAAAGTGGGTTTAAGGATATCTACTTCATGGCATCGTTACAAAAATCCAATAAAATAATAACATATAAACTACTTAGCACATGGTAAGTGCTTAATGAATCGTAGTTATCACTACCAATAATGAGATAGTGTGACAGCTACAATTATTTCCACTTATAGTTAAGATTCAGAGAATTTGAGTGGTTGCTTCTGGGTGGGGGTGAGGGCAGCAGGGTACAGGGATTGATAGACTTGAGGGAACTTTGGAGGTTCCCGTACTCTTCTGTATCTCCTAAGGAGTTTACATTACATAAGCATCTACATTTGTCAGAATCATCAACGGCAGACCTAAGATTTGTACATTTTATTGTATTTTTTTGTTAAGTAAACAAATCTTGAGCTCTAGATAATAATAAAAATGCTGAAGTATTAGGGGAATTTTGGAGGACTTTCTTGGTCTGGAGCAGGCCAAGGTAGGGGGTGTATTTTTAAAAGTTCCCCAGATGGGGACTTCCCTGGTGGCGCAGTGGTTAAGAATCCGCCTGCCAATGCAGGGGACACGGGTTCGAGCCCTGGTCCAGGAAGATCCCACATGCCGCGGAGCAACTAAGCCCATGTGCCACAACTACTGAGCCTGTGCTCTAGAGCCTGTGAGCCACAACTGCTGAAGCCCGTGCGCCTAGAGCCCGTGCTCCGCAGTAAGAGGAGCCACCGCACCGCAACAAAGAGTAGCCCCCACTCACCGCGACCAGAGAAAGCCCGCGTGCAGCAACGAAGACCCAACACAGCCAAAAATAAAAATAAATTTATTAAAAGAAAAAAGTTCCCCAGGTGATTCTTTGAGAAACTCTGCACGAGAGAAACTTCCACACATGTGCCCCAAAAATCATACAAGAATTTCACTACAGTGCTGTTTGTAATAGGGAAAGATTAGACGCAATCCAAATGCCCATCAACAGGTAAATGGGAAATTGCTATATATTATTTAGGAATACATACATATGAATAAAAGCAAGAGGCCATGCATGGGTATAATAAGCTTTAATTCAAGCTAGTGGTTACCCCTGGGAGGGGAATGCCATGGGGCTTTGATGGGGGAGGGGATGCCATGGGGCTTTGCAGGGTGCATTGCTAGTATGATATGGTATTTCTTAAACTGGGTGGCAGGCACACAGGTACTCGTATTATCCGTGCCTTCTGGGTGTCTGAAATATTTCTTAATTTAAAAATAGATGTGCAGAGAAAAATGTCTTGCATATTGGTGCATGGGGTTTTTTTGTTCTTGTTTTTTTGGGCCAGGCCGCGCAGCTTCTGTGATCTCAGTTCTCCGGCCAGGGATTGAAGCCACACCACAGCAGTGAAAGCCCGGAATCCTAACCACTAGGCGACCAGAGGACTCCCTGTGCACGGGTATATTTTTTTCTTGTTGTTTTTTTTTTAATACTTTTTTTTATTATTAATTTATTTATTTTTGGCTGTGTTGGGTCTTCGTTTCTGTGCGAGGGCTTTCTCTAGTTGCGGTGAGCGGGGGCCACTCTTCATCGCGGTGCGCGGGCATCTCACTATCGCGGTCTCTCGTTGCGGAGCACAGGCTCCAGATGCGCTTACCGGGGCACAAACCCGTGTCCCCTGCATCGGCAGGCGGACTCTCAACCACTGCGCCACCAGGGAATCCCTTGTTGTTGTTTCTTTGTGCCTTCTATTACATCTATGATAATCCCATCTTGCTTTTCAGAAATAAAGTCATTGGTTAGTTAAAAAGAAAAACAGGTTTTAATTTTTTGGAAGTAAGATATATATATGGCTTCCCCAAATGACTCGCTCTGAGAACACCACTTCTTTGCATGTCTGAGATCCATTCGATGGTGAAAATCAATTCAACACCGAATGACACGAGAAACATCCTAAATCCAGAGCATGAGCCATCAGCCCAGGGACACCTCCACGGGGTCTCCCAGGCTTTTTTGATGCCTCAGAAACTGGGCCTGACCTTATGCTGAGTATGTATAAGAAGAAGAATTGATCAGTAGTCAGGGAGGAGGGCTGCTGGGGCCTCTTCTTTGACAGCAGCATTAGGTTGGAAGAAGGGGAAAAAAATTCAGGCAAAGGAATAAGAGGAACCTGCAAGTGAGGAGAGAGAACCAGTGTAGGTGTATTTTCTTTTAAATGAAGGTGGGTCATTTGGAATTCGACTCTGCCAGGAGGAAGCACTTGACTGCTGTTTCTTAAAGACGCAGAAGGGGTTTTGTTTGGTTTGGTTTGGTTTTGCATAATGGACACATTTCCCAGGCGGCCACTTTCCAGGTTCTTTGTCAAGTGTCAAGGTAAGCTTTCAGAAAACTCCTCCATGGACCACGGGGAGGCAATTTCCACCCAATACAGAATGCTTAGGATGGAGAAAGCCCACTTTTCAGTATTGCTTCAGGGACCATATTTTGTGCACAGCTGAATGTAGACAAAATAGAGAAAGAAAAATTGAGTGGATCTCCTGACAGGGGGATTGAATGGAGGAAGTGATTACAGGTGAGGTGCTGCCCCCTGATGTCCACAGACAGTAGTGCAGCCATTTGCTGAGATGCTCTTTTGTGGTATTTCTTCCTGTGTTCCCTACCACCATCTCCTGCAAGTTTGAAAAGCCTGCAACAGGGATTACAATCTGGCAGCCCACTTTAGCCAGTGGGCAGACAGGCCAACTGTTTAAAAAATAAAGACATTTTGCTTTAAAATCTAGGCCTGACACTTCTTTGGAAAAACTGGAAAATCTGTCAACTTTTGGGCTGCACCCCAGCATGGTAAACGTAGGCTAGAGCTGAGAAGCTGCTGCCCACTTTGGACAAGTGTTCTCACATTCTCCACACTCCCCACCTCTCCCTAGTGTCTCACTTCCAGGCAGTATTTCTCATTATCAGCTCTCATATAGCTTCTAGGTTTGCTACCATGGTCTAAGCTCATTCAAGAGTTTACACTTGGCGTTCCAAGGAATGGAGAGAGGATGGTGCCTTTAAAAGCAGGTGATTACATCACCTTATGACTGGGAGGGGACGGAGGTCTACAAGCTCCATGACAGCCCACTCGGCGATGGTAAGTGCCCTGCTCAAGGTTATCCAGCCAGTAAGTAGAGGACCCTGCATTTGAACACACACGTCTGTCTGACCCCAGAGCCTCACTGCTTTCCACTCCATCAGCTGTCCCCCATAATTAGCTGGCAGAGAAGGCCCTCCTCTGGGGAAGGTGTTTACAAGGACATCACTGCTTGTGCCATCCCAAGTGAAATTCGGGGCATTCCAAGATAACAATGTTCATGGCCTTTGTTCAAAAGATAGAAACAAGAAGCCCCAGAAATAACCACCCTCCTGATTGTGTATCTTAAAAACTCCATGGTTTGTCCCGCTTTGGTTATCTCTTGTTCAAGCCAACAAAATTCCTCAGCATCTGCTAAGTGCTGTGCTCCATGCCAAGGGCTGGGAGTTGGGGGAAGTGGAGGCCAGTTAGCACATATAAACAGGGAGCCCAGAGGGCAAGGGCCAGAGCTGTTGGGTCCCTCACCTTGCAGTGTGCCCCCTTCGTGACAGCAACCTCTGGCCTGGGCCTGGACACTTCCCTTTGAGCTCTGGGTCAGTGGCTTCCCTAAACTGGAATCAGATTGAGACCCAGAAAAGGACAATGGGGTCTCTCCCCAGTGGTTGGAGTAACCTAGCTGCTTTGACAGTTTCTTCTGCAGATAACAAAGCAGCGATGACTTGGTGTCTTTTCTGGAAATAATTGCAAGAGCAGATACTTAGCAAGTGTTTGTGCCGGATGTCCTCACACAAAACCCTATGAGGAGGTGCTGTCAACACACTACCCCCGTCTTACAGAAAAGCAAAGGGGAGATGAGCGAGGTCAAGTCACCTGCTGAATGTAACTCAGCAAGTAGCGGAGCTGGGATTTGAACCCAGGACTATGTGGCTCCATCGGTGACACCCACAACCACTGCCCAGTACTGGCTCCCCAGGGGGACTGTGTATCACGGAGGAAGGAGGTCAAATCTTGAAGTGTCAGGCCTCCTGCAAATCCCAAACTTGAGAGCAAAAGCGAGGAAGCCTGTTTGTCCCCATTTTGCAGATGGAGGAACTGAGGCTTGGAGTCACTTGCCGAAGGTCACACAGAGCAGAGGTGACAGAGTCTGAATTTGAGCCCAGGTCTCCCTGACTCCAGAATCTGTACTGCTAACATCTTAATGCTTAGCATTTCTGGGCATGTCCTGAATGTTTAATTTCAATATTTGTGAATTAAGATAAGGTTTTTCAGCTCTCTGCTTCCAGGAAAAAAACGCTGTCTCTCTAGGAAGCAAGAGAAACAGCCAGGCTCTTCTCGAGAGGATGCAAAGTAAAAAGTCAGGAGCAAAAGAAAGAAGGTGAGAGACGGGGGAAGAGGGCAGCCCTGGTAGCACAGAGAGGAGGCTGGGAACGCCAGGCTGTGAAGTCAGACTACAGGCTGGACAGGTGTAAACCATCAGCACCCTCATTTGACACCAAGGGAAACTGAGGCCCAGGGGAGCAGCCCCAGGTGAAGCTGTGGGTTAAATCCACTCCACATGCCTCCACTAATGGAGATCGTTGGAAGACTTGTGTGTCCTCCAAGCAGCACGGAGCCTAAATAATATGTTTGCCGGAGTTGTTTTCTAGGAACTTGGAGTCAGCTGTGTGTAGTTCGAGCTGAGCCGGTTAAGACTGGATGGGACCACCCACCCTTCAACTGGGATGGGTGAGGGCCCCTTTGAACTTGCCGAGGCCTGTAGCTTAGTTACAACTGCATAGAATTATCACAGCTATTTCCGATCACTTTTCCCCACGCTCCCGACACCTGGAGCCGCCCTGCTGCTTTGCTATTCATCCCATAAACACCCTGAGCCCCTTGCTTTGGAGGAGGCAGATTTGAGATTTGTTCTCTCACCTCCTTTCTTGACTGCCTCGCAAGAAATTGTCAAACCCAAGCTCGTGTGCCCAGTGCACGGTGAGGCCAGCCAAGCCAGAATGTCGGAGGCTGGAGCAGAGGGAGGTTTACTGCAGAGCCGAGCAAGGAGGATGGGCGGCTCATGCTGAAAACATCCCAACTCCTGTTGGTTTTCAGGGAAGAGTTTTTAAAGGAAACCTTTGGGGGGAGGCCTGCAGGGTGCACGACTTTCTTCTGATGGGTGCACAGCGAGGTGGTCGAGGGACCCTGTGCTCAGTGTGAAGCCCCATCCTCTGCCGGGGTGGGGGGCTTAGTTCCTGTAGAACTCAGAGGTATGTATCAGGTTGTTATGTGTATCCCTTGAGGAGGAACTAGGACTCTGTTTATCGCACTATCGTTTCTTGACTGAGCCTCCCTTGTTTCTGCATTCCCTTCTTCCTCTAATTAGGGAACGTCTAGGAGGCTGAAACCTTTTTCCTACACGTAAGAAATGAGGGACACGGAAAGGCTTCTGTACCCAGGAGCGCTCTCTCTTTGCTGCACATCTCGGCATCTCAGCGTTTTGGCTTTTGTGTGTCAGGCAAGAACCTGGTTTGGGAGCAGATTTGGGGGACCATCCAGGAGGTAAGTCCAAACACACCTATTACCTGTGACTCGTCAGCCCCTCACTGGTACTGGGAGCCTGTGGACGAGTCCCAGCAGCTCCCAGTCTGATCGTGTCAGGGACCCTCCCCTGGATCTCCCCAGCGAGGTGCCACTGACCTTTGGTGCTTATTTTTGTTTTGCAACAAAGAGATGGTTTGGGGGCTTTGGAGTCTGGAAGACATCTTTGGGGTGATTAATCTCGTTAAAGAAACACACCTGTGCATGGATTGTCTTTGCAGTGATCACCCAGTCATGGGTTGGAGGCCCACCTGGTAGGATTATTGGAGCCGACATAAAAGACTCACAGCTACCAGGTACTCCATACCTGGGTGAAAGGCCTGGGGCTCTGGGTTTTGGTCTTGTTTGTTCTGGCCTGGTCTTATCTATGTCCGTCCGTCTGATTGCCCTGTTAAAGGGGGGCTATTGGGGACTGAGCTTCTTGGTGCCTGTAGCAAGGACCCTTAGAAAGATTTTGTTGCTGTAACCACCTGGAAGCAAAGCCCCTCCAAAATGAGAAATGTTAACTCAAGTCCCCTGTGCAGCCCTCTAGCTGCATTCTCCCAAATTGGGAGACTTTGAGTAACGAATCCATGGAAAAGAAAAAAAATGGTTTGTTTTGTTTGTTTAGTAACATTGCACGGCCACGATATCCTTTAGACTCTGGAGCAAAATGGTCTGAAAAAGAATCCTTAAATTACAACTCTACAACTAGATTTAGTTTGTAAATGGGAAGAAGAACGGGATGAGATGCATTATATACGGTCTCTGATGTTGTATCAGGATAAACCTATGCAGAGGAGATACAGGGTTATGGTCCAACAGGAAGGGGAGACAGAAACCGAGAAACCTCTTCTGCTTGATTCAAATGCACTTGCTGTGAAGTCAGTCAGACACTGACTGCTCCTCTATCCCCAGACGATGGTGTTCCTGCTTTTTCATTGCCAGAGTCTGAGCCACAGCCTCAGGCTCGAGTTCTGCCCCCTGGTCTCCGAGAGTCAACAGATAGGAATGGTCTCCCCCTCCCATACCTGCCAGGGAGCTACCCCAACTCGGGTGGGGCAATATCCCTTAAGCTAAGTCCCTACTGGGGGTGTGAATGCTGAGACTGGGTAGCCTATGAGATGGATATGGGTCCACTATCCCTTTTCAACTTCAGATTTATTTAATTGGGAGAACGATATGCCAGCTTACAGAGACGACCCAAAGAGAATGGAAGATCTTCTTTCACCGATCTTTGCAACCCCCAACCCCACCTGGGCAGATGTTCAAAATTCCCTGTGGTTAGGTCCAGTGGTTAGGGCGCTCCACGCTCCCACTGCAGAGGGCACAGGTTCCATCCCTGGTCGGGGAACTAGGACCCCACGTGCCGCGCAGCATGCCCCCCCGCTCAAGACAAAAGGTTCAGGCAAAGTTTATGAAGTACCCTCCTCACTTCAGAAGGACATAGGATGGTGCTGGATAAAGCCACGGGAGAGGCAGATCAGCTGCACACAGAAATCCCTGGTAACCCAGTACGAGCCATGGCAAGTGTACCAACAGCAGACCGCAGTTGGGAGGTGAATGCTGGGGATGGGCTAGAACTTGAACGTCATGGAGACTGCATTCTTGGAGGGTTGCCAAGCCAAAGAAGCCTCAGTGTAGTACAGGAGGTAAAAATGAAACCGAATGAGGATCTTCCAGAATTTCTAGACTGGATCTTTAAAGCCTACAGGCAATATACAGGTATAGACCCTGAGGCTCCACCGAATTTAAAGATGGCTAATATAACTCTTATTGGTCAGAGCACCCCTGATATACAGAGAAAATGACAAAAGGTGGAAGGGGCTTTAGGGATGCCTATGTCTCATCTTGTTTAAATTGCCTTCAGAATTTTTTACGGCAGGGACCAGGTTCAGGAGAAAAGGGAACGACGGAGAATAAAACTGGCCACTCCACTGGTGACTGCCTTGACACAGGGAAGAGCTGGGCCAAATGGATGACCCCCCCACCCAGGACTCAGCAAAAGGTAAGAGGCCCCAAGCTCCCACTTGAATGGTGCATCCGATAGTGGGACCCCACCAGCGTGCATATTGTAAACAGGAGGGACCCTGGAAAAGCGTCCCATCCTCAATAAGACTTAAAGGTAAACAGTTGGTGTGCCAGGTGATCAAGAATGACAGAGGTTGATTGACATATATACACTAATATGTATAAAATGGATAACTAATAAGAACCTGCTGTATAAAAAAATAAAATTCAAAAAAAAAAAAAATAGAATGACAGAGGTTCTTCTAAATCCCGTCAAGTCCATCAGTATCTCGCATGTGGAGCCCTGGATGACTGTGCCTGTGTGGGGAATCAGCCTTTGGATTTTCCGATTGATACGGGGACCACTTACTTTGTCTTAAACACCTGGCCTTCCAAACTTTCTTCTGAGACTGTTAGTGAGTGGGGTGTTGGGAGAAACCTTGAAAAAGCCCTTTCTCCAGTCACTAGACTGTCAGATGGGGAAAACCCATCTGAAGCACGGCTTTCTACGCATGCCTGAATGCCCCATCCCCTTCTGGGACAAGACTCACTAAATACCAGGGTTACCTTTGCATCTGGGCAAACAGACATTAACGTACCCCCTGAGCAGGCTCGCCCACTGCAGACTCTAGTGTTCCAACCCCAAAAGACAGCCTGTGACCATTCTGGAAGAGATACTGCAGAAGGGGAGCCAGGAGGTGAGAGGGGATGGGGGTCCTGGGAAGAGAGCAAAGACTGCTACGCCTAAGACATTCACCCAGTGATCCCTAACCCATACACCCTGCTCACTACTTTGTCTGGAGGCTTTTGTTGGTTTCCCATATTGGAGTCTGAGGATGGCTTTTCTTTTTTCTTTTTGCATACCCTTGAGCTCTGACCTCCAAGAGTTGTTTGCTTGCAGATGGGAAGGTCTAGATACAAGAGTTAAAAAAACAGTTACTCCTGGACACTACTTCCTGGGGGGCGGGGGGATGGTTTAAAAATTCCCCCACGACGTTTGGAGAAATCCTGGCAAAAGATTTGAGGGAGCTTCCGCTAAAGAAGGGATCCCTGCTCCAGTGTTGTGGGCGATCTTTTGATTACCAGTAAGACAAACACCTAGGAGCAGAATACAGTGTTGATTTTGAACTTCTTGATTGAAAGAGGCTATCATGGGTCCAAAAAAAAAGGCAGAGTTCTCAGCCCTCTGTTAAATACTTGGGTTCTGAACTCTCACAAGGATAGAGAGACTTGCTCCCCGATAGAATGGAAACTCTAGACCCCCGGGATTCCTGGGGGTGGACGGGTTCTGCCCCATGTGGATCCCCAACTTTGGACTCATAGCAGAACCCCTTTTAGGAAGCTCTTAGGGGAGACGAGGAACCTCTAGACTGGAATCTTGGAAGAATAAACATCTGGAAAACCAGCTCCATCCTCACTGGACTAGACCTTATGAGGAACATGATGGGGAAACAGAAACCATGCTTTTGCTGCAGAAGAAAAACTGCAACCAAGATCATCCAAACCTTGGCTGGTTCCAGACCCCCAACAGTGACTTCTCCAAGGGGGCAAGTGAACCCCTTCGTGGATCTTAAGTTTCTTTTCCAGAAAGAAGCTGCAAGAAAGAAATCAAGGTGAGTGGGATTGCTGCAGTGGTGGCTTTGGTAATTCTCAGAAGGCAACTTACATAACTTGTTAGATTACCAGAATGATTGTTCTCTTTTGTTATGCCTTCTCTTGGCTTCTAACCTCCCAGGCTTGGAAGGACAATTCAGTGATTACCTACTTTTGCCAGAGTTTGAGAAGTGCTAATCCCTTTAGCTGCAGGACTTGTCATCCAAAACCTTTTTTCTGTATTGGATCATTCTGTATTGGATCCCTTGACTGTGCCTGTCATTAATTTTTTGACTCTCCCTATCTTCACTGTGTCTTCAGATGTAACATATCAGATTAGGCTAATAGAATTTCCTGTCCCCCTTTTTTTCTTGACTAAGCTGAAATTTGGTCCTCTCCTCATGTCCTTGGATTTTTAAAGCCCTGGTGTCTACCCCTGGCAAGGTTCTACTTTGTCAGGATATTGTAGAAACTGTACTTAATTTTCCCAGGCTATGTCCCTTCCATATTTAATATCTAAGAATGTCAGATGTCTGACATTCTGTGTGCCCCCCTCAGGGTACATCTTCGTCTGTGGTTTCAGTTACCAATCTTGGGCCTATAAGTGCCTTGACAGCTGGTGTGTAGGTAGTAATTGTTTATTAAAATCAAAATGTTAACTTGAATCCAGGAATAAGAGAATATTTTCGAGTGAGTACCAAGCAGTTTGATTCCACAAGCTGCACCTCTTATCAGCAGGAAGTAGCCAGAATGGTTTTTGCCTTTATTCCTCAAGATTAAGGAATGATCAAAAATAGGGGGAACTGCAACCGTGAGTTAAATCCATTTCACCTGTTTCCACTAAGGTTGTTTAAAGACTTGCCTGTCCTCCAAGCAGCCCATAGCTAAACAATAAGGTATTTGCCCAAGTTGTTTTCTAGGAACTTGGAGTCAGCTGTGTCTCGTTCAGCTGAGCTGGTTGAGACTGGATAGGACTACCCACCATTCACCTGGGCGTGGGCGGGGGTCCATCCACCATTCACCTGGGCGTGGGCGGGGGTCTGTCGGTGACCTTTTGAACGTGCAGAGGCCTGTAGCTTATGCCTGTGCAGGGTAATTATAACACCTTTTTCCAATCACCTGCCCCCTGCTCCCCATGCCTCCCCCCTGCAGCTTTATTCTTCATCTCATAAATACCCGGAGCCCCTTGCCTTCAAGGAGAGGCAGATCAGAGATTTGTTCTCCTGTCTCCTTGCTTGGCTGTCTTGCGAATCAATCCTCTTCGTTGCAAACCTCAGTTTCTCAGCATTTTGGCTTGCTGTGCATCGGACAAGAGGAGCTTACTTTGGTGTCAGGCCTTCTGCAAATCCCAAACTTGAGGGCAAAAGTGAGGTAGGCTGTTTGCCCCCATTTTACAGGTGGGGAAACTGCGACTCGCTCAAGGGAACACACAGCCAAGGTGACAAAGTCTGAATTTAAGCCCAGGTTTCCCTGACTACAGAATCTGTACTGCTAATATATATATATTTTAACTCATGTACTGTAGCATTTCTGGGCACGTCCTGGATGTTTAATGTCAATATTTGTGAATTAGGGCTTCCCTGGTGGCGCAGTGGTTGAGAGTCCGCCTGCCGATGCAGGGGACACGGGTTCGTGCCCCGGTCTGGGAAGATCCCACATGCCGCGGAGCGGCTGGGCCCGTGAGCCATGGCCGCTGAGCCTGCGCGTCTGGAGCCTGTGCTCCACAACGGGAGAGGCCACAACAGTGAGAGGCCCAGGTACCGCAAAAAAAAAAAAAAAAAAAAATGTGAATTAAAATGGAGCTTTCAGTTCTCTGCTTCAAGGAGAAAACTTCTGTCGACTGAAAAACAAAACATACAACCTGAAAGTTGAATTGTTCAGGGACATTACTGACGACCACAGAGTCCTCTCAACTCTGAAGAACTGTTCCAAAGAGGTAAGGGAGGAGCCAGGATATGAGTTTTTGCGGGGGGTTGGGGGGGGTTGGGGGTGCTGTTGAACACTCAGAAGATTGCTGCTAATCACAAAAAGCATCTCAAGTGAATGAGTTTAGTGCCTTTCTATAAGAAGATGGAAGAATGTAGGCTCATTGAAATTGTTCCTTTGATATGCATCTTAATTATGTAGGGCCAGTATCCTGTTTCTTTCTATCTTGAGTTCCACCTAGGGCGCACAAACTCTCTGGGCAGCTGCAACGTAGGATGGCTTGAGGGATGGCCATAATCCATTGTCTACCAGAATGGCGGGCAGAGTTCTTTGCTTGCTGAAATGGCAGGCAACATTCTTTGCCCACACCGGGAAGCAAGAGAACCAGCCAGGCTCTTCTCAAGAGGATGTAAATTTAAAAGTCAGGAGGAAAAGAAGGTGAGAGACGGGGGAAGAGGGCAACCCTGGTAGCACAGAGAGGAGGCTGAGAACGCGGGGTGTTAAGTCAGACTAACAGGGTGGACAGCTGTAAACCGTCAGCATTCTCACTTTACACCTATGGAAACTGAGGCCCAGGGGACGGCGAGGGGGGCCCGCGGAAGGAAGAAACTTAAGGGAAAGACAATTGGAACTTCGAGTTTTCAGACCATACCCAGAGCGCCCCAAAATCGCATAGGCGGGGGTTTTCCGCACCTGGGGCTCCCGCTTGTCGCTCACGCCCCGCCTCTCCTATTGCTTATTGGTCCTTTCGGGCACGAGACCAATACAGGAGTCAGCCAATGGGAGTGGCCCACGGCGCGTCTTTCCCGGGAAAGCGGAGGCAGAGCGGGAACCCGGAAATGCGAGGCGCAGACAAATTGAGGAAGCCAATACGCTGCGAAGAGGATGGCGGGCCGGCCAATGGAGAGTCGCCGAGGGCGGGGCCACGGGCTGACGGCAAAGGTCTCCGGAGCCGGCGGCCTGTCGAGACTGCGAGTGCTGAGAAGGCGACAGCAGAGCAGGGCCGGGTAGTGGCGCGAGGTGAGGAGGGGGTGAACCGGGAAGGGGGCAGCGGGGCAGCGAGCCCTGGGTGGGGGATTCGGAAAGGGGCGGCTTCTCAGAATGACCTTAGTCCAGTGTCCTCGCCTTTTGGAGCCTGTTTCCCCCTTCCTAGCTAGGGAGGGCTGAGAGATTCGTGCCCCCAGAACGCACGTCCTTCTCGGAGAACTCCAGCCCCGGCGAGGAGCCCGCGCCGACCACCTGGACGAAGCAGTGACCCACACCCTCTTCCGTACCTCCCCATTAGAGCTCATACCACGCCTTTTCAGATGTTCTGTATCAACCAGCCAGGCTCCCCCAGAAACCTTATCAGTCAGTTCTGGGTCTTGGTCCAGTACCAGGAGCAGCTGGGATCGGGTGCTTGGGCCCTGGTTATGATAAAAGAGGTGAAGACCTGGGTACTCTGGACCCAGGTGCACTGGGAATTCGTTCCCGAATGCCGCTGTTTATTCCCTGCAGGTTGTCTGGGAATTGACTTGCTCTCTGTGTATCAGTTTCTCTCGTCTGTAAAGTGGAGCCTAGGGGCAGCTTTCCTCCGTGAGGTGGTGAGGGGTAAGTGAGATAAGGCGTTGCTAGCACTCAGCTCAATGCCCAGCACACCGTAGTTGCTTAATAAATGCCTATTGTTAGTATGATGGTGTTTGCAGACCCGATCCCTCCACTCCCACTGCCAGCCCCACGCACCTGCTCATTGTCACAGAAGGCAAGTGGTCACCCCCTCTGGCCCACAACCTGAGTTCCTCTTGAGATGCTCAGACTGCCCAAACTCTAGGCGGGATGTCCCCAGAGCGGGGAACAGAATTGTGGCTAATACCAGGGTGAGGGCAGGAAGAGCTGACTGCCCAGGTGGCAATAAATCAGGCCTTCAAACAGTTGTACTTACCAAAGAATGAGCCTCAGAACTACCTTAGCTGTTCTGGAGATGTGTGTTATGTGTCTAGGGCACCCAGTGTTTGGAGTCAGAGGCCACAGATTTATGCTTAAGTGGGGAGGCTTTTGAGCCATAACCCAAGGCCATTACTTGCTCACTGGGTGACTCTGGACAAGGGCCTTCACCTCTCTGAGCCGGTCTCCGCTGGAGAATGGGGCAGCCTCAGTTCCTGTTGAAGATTGCAGGAGGGTACGTGTGAGGTCCTTAGGGTTTAGCACAGGGTCTGGCACGCAGTAGGTGTTTAATAGCAGTTGGGTGGCAGCACTGTTTTTCAGTCACACCGCCCTGAAGGCGGCACCTTAATCCTTGCCTCACCCCCACCCCCTGGTCACAGTGAATTAAGAACCGTGGGGTCTCCAAGCCTCCCCTGAGGCCAGAAATGTGTCATCAAGGTATCGGTTCCCCTGCTTCACCTCCTACAACTCCTGGTTCCTTGCAGATCCTGCTCTCTCCCAGGCCACTGTGGACATGTGCAAGGGGCCCACCCCTGGGTCCAGATGACACTCATGTCGATGGCTTCAGTGATGGCGGTGACTGAACCGAAATGGGTCTCAGTCTGGGGCCGCTTCCTGTGGGTGATACTGCTGAGCATGGTGCTGGGCTCCCTGATGGCCCTGCTGCTGCCGCTGGGGGCCATGGAGGAGCAGTGTCTGGCTGTGCTCAAAGGCTTCTACCTGCTCAGGAGCAAGTTGGACAGGGCCCAGCCTGCTGTCACCAAGTGCACCAGCCCATCCACGGAGCTCAGTGTCACCTCCAGGGATGCAGCACCGCTGGTGGTCAAGACCAAGGCCTCTCCAGGTAAGACTGGCCATCTCGCCTCGATGCTCATTAATCCCATAGGTATTTAGAGGACCAGCTATGTCGTGTGTGCGGGGTACGGGGTCAGCCCTGAGCTCCTAGCCAGACAAGGTGATAGGTGGCTGAGATACATGTGGTGATACGGAAGCAGAGGGAGCCATAGGAGCACACAGGAAGGCTCCCTGGAGGAGGGGATGCCTGAGGAGAGACCCAGAGGAAAAAGGTTTGAGGGGAGAGTGTTCCAGGCAGAGACCACAAGGTAGGAGAGCCCTGGGCACTTGAGGAACTAAAAGAAGTCTAGGAGGTGTGGCTGGCACTGGGGGTGGGAGGGCCAGCAGAAAAGGGCCAGAGGTACCGCAGGGTCCAGTTGAAAACCAGGGCCTAAAGGGGCAGGGGTGGAGGCAGGGGGAAGAAGGGACCTGCAGTCACCAGAACGGCTGCGAGCTGGAGCAGAGGTAGGGGAGGGCCGCCTGACAGGAGCTGCGGCCGTAGGAAAACACAGCCACTCAACGACGGCAGGTCAGAGGAGGGGGCCGAGGAGCCCGGCTGCTGCCCCCACGGTAGAGAATGGCTCTGGGGCTGAGTGGACAGCGACCAGCACAGGGCCCCACTGGGCTGTAGGGAACAAAACTGTCTGCACATACAGATATGGGAAGGGCATGTACAACATGGCTGGATAGAGCCCCCTGAGGCCATGGAGGAGACCAGCTGTCAGGGGTGACACCGCCCCTGAACGTCCTCTGCCCCTCCCTGACCCACACCTCTTTGACTCTTTTCTAGCCAGCAAGTTAGAAGCCAAAGCAGCTTTGAACCAAGCCCTGGAAATGAAACGCCAGGGCAAGCGGGAGAAAGCCCACAAGCTCTTCCTGCACGCCCTCAACATGGACCCGGGCTTCGTGGACGCGCTCAATGAGTTCGGCATCTTCTCAGAAGAGGAGAGGGACATCATCCAGGCTGACTACCTGTACACCAGAGCACTGACCATCGCGCCCCACCACAAGAAGGCGCTGGTCAACCGCGACCGCACGCTGCCGCTGGTGGAGGAGATTGACCAGCGGTACTTCAGCATCATCGACAGCAAAGTGAAGAAGGTCATGTCCATCCCCAAGGGCAACTCGGCACTGCGCCGGGTCATGGAGGAGACGTACTACCACCACATCTACCACACAGTGGCCATCGAAGGCAACACTCTCACCCTCTCAGAGATCAGGCACATCCTGGAGACCCGCTATGCCGTGCCGGGGAAGAGCCTGGAGGAGCAGAATGAGGTCATCGGCATGCACGCGGCCATGAAGTACGTCAACACGACGCTGCTCTCCCGCATCGGCTCTGTCAGCATCAGCGACGTGCTGGAGATCCACCGGCGGGTGCTGGGGTACGTGGATCCCGTGGAAGCTGGCCGTTTTCGCACGACCCAGGTCCTGGTGGGCCACCACGTCCCGCCCCACCCTCAGGAGGTGGAGAAGCAGATGCAGGAGTTGATACAGTGGCTCAACTCGGAGGACGCCATGAACCTGCACCCGGTGGAGTTTGCGGCCCTGGCCCACTATAAACTCGTCTACATCCACCCCTTCATCGACGGCAACGGCAGGACCTCGCGCCTGCTCATGAACCTCATCCTCATGCAGGCGGGCTACCCGCCCATCACCATCCGCAAGGAGCAGAGGTCCGAGTACTACCACGTGCTGGAGGTGGCCAACGAAGGCGACGTGAGGCCGTTCATCCGCTTCATTGCCAAGTGCACGGAGACAACCCTGGACACCCTGCTCTTTGCCACCACAGAGTACCCTGTGGCACTGCCAGAGGCCAGACCCAACCACTCTAGGTTCAAGGAGACGCTGCCTGTGAAGCCCTAACGCTCTAAATCCTCCCTTGGTGGCAAAGGATGTCCCGGGGGGGAATAAATCCAAGAAACTCAGCGATTCTAGAAACCTAGTCATCTCCCAGAGTAAAAGGAGATGGGTAAGAAACTTAAAATTCTTTATCTCCAAATGCTTCTTTAAAGAAGAAAACTAAGTTATTAAGCCTTGTCCCTAAGATAACATAACTGAGCCCAGTTATTTATTTCCCTCAGAGCTGGTTAAATGTGTGCTGTCTGTGCTGGTGGCCCCGATCCTTGGTGTGGCCCCAGCAGGCTTTGGGGGCATCAGTGCTCCTTGTGTGACCAGAATACAGGTTCTGGAGCAGAATCTGCACTGAGGTGGGGGAGCTGTGGGGAGCTGTGGGATGAGGTCCGGAGCAGTAACCCCTTGCAGCCCTTTTTGGAACTGGCCGCGAGGGTCTGTGACTACCTGAGAGAAGTCCGCACGGCTGAGGAGAACCCGGTCGCAGCTGTGGGAAGTGACTGAAAGCTTCCTTCGTACAGGCATTGGCTCCCCTACCAAGAGGTTAGTGTTGTGACTAGTCCTTACCGGTAGAGCAAATTTCTGAGATACGAAATGAACGTTTACAGTATATCTAGTTAGATACCTCGCTTATTTCAAGGAAGGTTCTTTGAGCCATAGTTTGCAAACTCCGGTACCAGAGGCTGTTATTTTGCCACGTTGGCCGTTTCTCTAATTAAGAACAGGGGCGTGGCTATCCTGGGTGCTTTGTATTGATGTCTCTCACATTGCAGCAATTCAGACCAGATGTTTCAGTCTGGGTTTGTCACCTAACAATTAAATCCTGCTGCAAATCTGAAGACAGTCAGTCCCCAACAAGCATTTGTGAGGAGTCAGAGCGCCAGTTCACAGGAGCCGAGAAACACTTGACCACAGCCAGGATGCGTCCCTTTAATCCACTCACCTGCCCCACAGCCACTGTCCCCTCAGGGAAGCAGAGCAGATTGCCTTGGAGTGGCCTTATGTTCCTAGCAACTTGTTAGAAGGTAAAGTGTTACATGTAACTAAAGCCAAGTTTCCAAGTTGGCTGCTGCTGTTTAGTCTGAATTTCTGAAAGATTAGTAAAGTGAAATGATGCATGAAATGGCCCCAAGTAATAGTTATTCAAACCTTGATAAAAAGTATTTTTGTATTTGTATGCTGCCATAAGGTATTTCTTAAACCTTCACTCTTCTAATCGTCTTGCTCTTTATAAGCACACCAAGGAAGCCTGACAGAAGTGCTTGCTTTGTACCAGAGGGAGAATTTGCACTTCAGCTATGTGAAGGGTATTCTTTTAACAACAAATTACTAATAAAGTATTTTGTTACAGAAATGCCTGAAACTTTGCTACCTTATTCAAGAGATGTTCCCACACATCTATCCTAAGGGGGCAGGAGGGATTCTTTCAGAACTTTAGCCCTATTCCTTATATTGTTCTGGGAGAAAAACAGATCCAAGATGGTAATTATTTCAACAAGACACCGAGACAGAACTGGTTGGTTATGTTGACAGGGATGTATCGCTGATCTTGCACTAAGACACGAGTAGCTGAAATGGTTTTTCATGTATCTATTTACCATCAGTTTTTCCCCCCCAGGACTACATAAACCCACTCCTATGTTCCTGAAAATCTATTTCTAGAACAGTCAACACCCTGCACCTAAATCGGGTCCTGCTCGAGTCTGAAAGGTCCACCTCTGTAACAAGCCCCTGTGGACATCTGAGAGGGTGAGGTCAGAGGATTGGCAAGAGCGAGAGAACAAAACCGTTTACCACCACATGACCTGGATTGCTAAGGAAAGGTCCATGGCCCCTTGGTCCCCGACTGACCCACATCCTCTCACCCACAGAACGGGCCTCTTGCAGGGAAGTGGATGGCCGGCCAGCCCAGAGAACACAGATTCTTCTGACTGCTCACAGCCGCTGCTTGAATTCAGAAACACCTAACGTTCTGTGCAGAAGATAAAGACGAGGTAGAGAGAACCTATCAATCAACAACATGAAATTGGAGCTTTGCCTGGATGGTTGATAACGTTAAGGTATCACTGCTAATGTTTCTAGAAATGATAAAAACCAAGGCCTTTAAGTCCTTAGAGATACGTGCTACAGTATTATTAGGTGAATATCCCTCCAGAACACGGAATACATGAGGGGCAGGAGGTGGAGATGAAGACGGGCTATGAGCTGAGCAATGCTGAAGCTCGATGACAGACACACGGGGCTTAGTTTACTACTTACCTGGTTCAATTGTTAAGTTAAAAAATATAGGACAGCCTGGATGATGCATAAAACCTTTAGAAACAGATAAATGAGCTGATTTTCATGACATAGGAAAGAATTCCGATTTTTTCCCCCAGAGTGCCTTTTATAAAGTCAGTTTCCCTACTGAACTGCCAATGTCACTTTCAAAGCAATAAATACTGGATAAAAGATGTGGGTAAAAAAGCTTGAGAGCTGTTAAGCGCCAAACTGCTGTAAACTGAAGTTTAAAACCGAAGATATCACAGCAGAAACGGTTTAAATCAAAGTGCCAAGCGGATTTGACTTACAAAAGTTCTATTTACACACCCATTAGGTAAAGCAAGGTACACTCATTTCAAAATACATATTTGAATGCACATCTGAGTACCTTTCGACAAGAAGTTTTTAAGAGAACTTCAGTTTAATAAACAAAGCTAAATGGGGAGAATTTAAGTTTGCACTTGACAATGCTATTTAAACAAAACCAAAGGGCTGAAACTCAGTATTTAGACAAAGAACACAGTTCACTAGTCACTAGGCAAAGAAAAACGTCCATAGCAGATGGCGCACAGAATTCCTATACAAATGTCACAAGTATTTTGCTTTTAGGAAACAAAACAGTGGGTCGACGTGTCATTTACAAATATGTAATATAAAAACGCACAGCCCCCGTGAACAAAAGCCCATCAGATGTTTTATATGATGCCCCTTGCCCCCACCCCTTTACTAAAATAGGCCATTCTGGTGAATTACTAACACCTGCCATTTTGTCTTTTAAAAATTAAAAGAGCGACGGGCACCTGTGCTGTGCAGGGTGTAAGAGAAGTGTCTTATAAAAAGGGGACTGGGGGGGGGGGGGGGTGTCTCAAAACGGTGTGTTCGCATTTCACTTCTGTTTCTCTCTCTTTAAGACACATCTTAGGAAACTGCACCCTGCGCCCAACCTGTGGAGTGACCATTTTCATCCTCTCGCCCTCAATATGAGGGAGCACTTAAAGCCTCTTTTTTCCTTGGACACCCTTTTCCCGTCCTACCTAAACCAGAGCAAGCGTGTGGTCACAGGCGCTGCACTGGGTCCTGCACAGCCAGGGCACAGCTGGGCACCGGGCGTCTTCCCGGCCAGCATCAAGTAAGGCATTTCCCTTCTCGCACAGTCCCACTCACTTTCTCAGAAGCAACTTGGCAAAGTCGGCATTGGACATCTTGGGTACCTCGGTGGCCGCCGGCGGTGGGGCAGGGCCGTTTTCAGCCTGGGCTGCGGTGGCGCTTGGGCGTTGCAGGGCGCGGGGCAGCAGAGAGAGCTGGGTCCTCCCCTTCCCCCGCCTGGAAGAGCAAACAATGCACGGACCTTCTGAGGCGACAATTGATGAAAATAAGCCAGGACGGTCTTAGATCACCGCAAGGTAAAAGGTGAAAAACAAAAAACAAGAAGGGTAATAAGACAAGCCCTGTTCTCCCTGACTTCGGCTATTAGGTAAAAATCACTTTAACCAACTTTGCCTTTTCCACAATTTTGGCCAGGGCCACGTCTGTGTAATACCGTCACACATAGGGTGGATAAAAATGGCTGTAAACTTGCAGACCTCACCAAATAACCTCGCACCCTGTTGCCTCATCCCTGTCGGGTGAGAACAGAGCTTCTATCTGGATTACAGGTGGAGATATAGATTAGCACGGCAAGCACATGGCTGTCAGGTATGGAACCTACACATATGGATTCACCTGCCAAAGGGGACTTTAACGTAATCACCGTCTTAATAAAAATAAATAAATCAATCACCAGTAAACCGGCGAACACGAGAGAGGGTCCCACCTCCAGACTGGCCCTCAGCGTGGACTTGCTGCAGACACCCTGCCCTGGGAACGAGCGTGAGCGCCCCAGGGACGCCAGGCCCTAACCTCCCGTCTGAACTCACTGTGCTGAGGGGAAACTCGGTCACCGTGGTGCAGGCCAGGACGAAGTCTGCACCAACGAGCACACAACACTTACGCTCCGTAGATCTGCCGCGGCACCATGGCGACCCCCGGGGCTTTTCTTGCCTCTGGCTTCTCCGGAGCCTTCCTCTGAGGCGGGTTGCTGATAGCCACTTTGATGACGTTCTCTTTGATAGTCATGCCGTCCATCTTCAGGACAGCCTGAGATGCCTGGGATTCGTTTTCGTACTCCACATAGGCCAGGCCCTGAAAGTTTGCAAAAGCCCGGCCAGGTGAGTGCTGCAGGGCACAACCTCCTCCCTGAGGTCCACCGCCGGTTCAGGGCGGGCCCCCGACCCTTGGGTTCCCTCCCCGCCACCGCCATCCTTTGTCTATAGGTCTCACAGCCCTAGTCTCCCTCCCTATTTCTGCAACTGACTAACTTCAGATAACTTTTTAAGTTCAGTGCATCTTGTGCTTGCTCCAGCCAAAAAAAGAAAGAGAGAGAGGGACCAGCATAAATCTAGCAAATGGATGAGGGCTCCTGGACACAGGTGAGCCCTGATGTCCCTGTGCCTGGGGACGACCTTATTCATATTCTTCAACTCTCTCGATTAACCTGGATAAACGGGACGGGGGTTGAGAGGTCAACCAAACTCTTCTTAAACAACTACTCAAAACATCGTCAAGGATTTCACAAGAGATTGAGGGGATCGGAGAAGGGGAGGACGTGCTAAGGGGGAAGCCAGTGCAGGGACCTGGGGAGATGGTCAGAGGCCTAGTGAAAAGAGGGGTCTGGGCAGGAGGGAGGAGACTGCAGGGGGGGCACCTCACCCCAAGGCCCCGCAGCCTGGGAGCTGCACTGGAGCCGCTGCTAGTTCGTGGTCGTTTTTCTTCAAACACCCTTCTTTTAGGTACAGTGAGCCACATACAGGCTCATCTGACTCCAAATGGAAAGAGCCCAGCGCACCTATCCTGTTAACTTCTCGTCTGCTTCCTAGTAGACAGATCAGAACCCACTCTAGAACCAAGTAACCTCTGAACAAAGGCTCGCCCAGACTCCGGGAGGCGACTGCCGTCTGCTCAGACGCTGACCTTGGGTTTGCCGGCCCGGTTGGTGACCAGCCGGATGTCCTTCACAGTGCCGTGGACCTTGCAGATCTCTTCTAGTTCCTCTTTCGTGCAAGAGAATGGCAGGCCCGAGACGAACAGCTTGTGCTTCTCCAGGGCAGTGCTGTACCTGAACACCTACAGGGAGGAGTGGGGAGAGGAAATGATGACCCAAGGCCCAACCCAGCTCCCCCCAGTCCACAGGCCTGGCCCAGCCAGAGCCGGCTCCGGGTGCTGGGAACTGTTAACTCGCCCTGGGCAAGTCACTCAACTTCTCGAAGCTTCCACTTCCTCCTCTGTAAAATGGCAAGTGAAGCCACTTTTCCCAGAGCCTGGGTGACGACCCAGTGAGGTAACATACAAAACAACTGGCACAGTCCCGTCACTCCTAACCATCCAGCGGCAAGCGGCCATCACACAGTTCCTAACTGTACTGTCCTCTGTCAAGTAATGCCGGTTCGAAGTGACCCAGCCCCGAGTTGAGACCTCAGTGAACCAGAACAGAACTGACCCGGTTAACGCAGAAGTTTCGTTCTTAACAAATGTTCCACGTGTATTCTAAATATGAGTTGCTGCAGGAAAAGAGCGCTTACCCCGTCCTACCGCAACCCTACGTAAAGGCGTGCTTTATTCCACAAACCTACCTTGAAGTCTGGGTTTTTGCTCTTGTCCACACAGGGGGAGACAAACATTGGCCGCCCCTCAACGGTCTGCCGATCCAGCTCCAGGGCCCGCAGGGCCACCGCCTCCTCTTTAAACTCGACGTAGCAGTAGCCCCGGAAGTCGCCGCGGTTGCTGAAGATGGGGCGGACCTCGACCACATCCCCGCAGGCCTCGAAGAGCGGCCGGAGCGTGGCGGCAGGCTCCCGCAGGCCATAGGGCAGGTTGCTGACGAAGACGGTGACGCCGTCCTTGCTGCTGTCGTGCAGCACCCTGGGCACATCCCTCCTTCGGGCGGCCGCCCGCTGCTCCTTCTGCTCAGAGGGAGGCTCTGCGGCCGCAGGGGCGCTGCTCCCAGAGAGGCCCGGGTCGGCTTCTGGGCCCAGCTCAGCTTCCCCAGCGGGAGGAACGCTGTTCTCCACCCTCCTGCGCTTGGAAGGCTGCTCTACAATAGGTCGGGAGAAAAGCAGTGACTATTAGTTAACTAACCCCTTCCTGTCAGTGCAAGCGGAGCGGCTGGCAGGGAAAGGGGTCTTCCCCCTATACGACCCGCCCCCCACCACCCTCAGCCAGGTCTCTCTTGACCCGCCCGACTCATCCCACTCCCTTCCGGGCCCCAGTTACATTCGTGTGAGGGGATGAACTCAGGTGCAAGTGATAACTTAAGTCCTCATCGGCCACGCTTAATCATATGAGAGGTCAGTGGGTCTCCAAGTTGGGCTGGCAAATCCCAAGGACCCCCATCCTAGACAGCCCAGGGCAGCGAAGGGAGGATAGAGCCTGGGGACCGCGGGTAAACAAGCACCTCCGGTGACACTGAAGTATGTGCTCCCCGGGGCACCCCTGGAAGCAGTACAAAGTGGTGCTACAGTTCCTACCCACGTTCACGATTGTCTTCTGTCCTTCAACAGAACTTAACATTATACTCCAACCCACTCTTCCCACTGCCTCCAGGGGGACAATACTGAAACCCAACTGGTGAGGGTCCCCTGCTTCCAGACCTTCCCATCAGTTTCCCACTGCCTTCCCGATGGAGCCTGACCGTGGCACGCTGCATTCCAGGGCACCCTGACTGGGCCTGCTGGCCTGCCTGCTGCCCCAGCCTCACCCACCCCAGCACCCAGCCCTCTGCCATGCATCAGGGCCCAAAGGCAGACACTTGCTGCTCGGAGAAAATGCCAGGCTGTTTTGTGCCCTGTGCTCTGCTGACCCTGGCTGGCTGGCCCCTTCCCTTCTTTCTCACACTCCTCCCCCAGATGCCAAGGTGCAGCGTCACTTCCCCACAAAGTCTTTCCTGCAGGGCCCCTAGTGTTTTCCCTGGCCTCCACCATGATTCACACCTACATCTCCCCAAGTCCCTATTACACGTCACTGCGGCCACAGGTCCCGTTTGCCTTCCCCCGCTAAACCAGAAGCCCTAAAGCGCAGTGAGCTACCCACGATCATTTCTGAAGGCCCCAAAGAGACTCGGGGAGAAATTCTTGGTCAACTGAACAATGACTCCATTACTATTTCCCTCTGGTTGACAACTCTGAACTAGAAAAATGTTTAGTGTCCTTTAGTGTCTCTAGAGACAATTCTTTACCTTGCCTGGTTTTGCTGAAACAAATCTGACCCACACCTGCCCACGCCTGAAATGGCAGGGGTGACAGAAACACTGGCTGGAAAATCCTACCTGTCAAAACCTGATGGGGACAAGTAAGGCTGGTGTCACTGCAGGGCCCGGCTGCGGCGGCAGTGCAGGGCGCCAGGGCCTGAGGATAAGGCAGTGTCCATGCTCGGGGAGTGACGGGACAGGGTGGGGGTGTGGGAGCCCATGGAGGGAGAGGAGGCACCACTCAGGAAGAGGGCAGTGGTGTCAGCAACAGGGTAGGGAGCGAAGCCCAGGGAGTATGGGCAGGGGGTGTGTCTACACGGGGTGGCGCCTGGCACAGGGCCTTGGAATCAAGCTGGGGAAGACGGCACCCACGTAGAGGGGCAGGCAGGGACAGGGAGGGTGGTGGGCACCTTGCAAGCAACTTATTCTCAAATGCAAGAAGGTTCT
Source organism: Neophocaena asiaeorientalis asiaeorientalis (assembly GCF_003031525.2). NCBI lineage: Eukaryota > Metazoa > Chordata > Mammalia > Artiodactyla > Phocoenidae > Neophocaena > Neophocaena asiaeorientalis. The sequence continues at coordinate 5,288,686 of NW_020172781.1, read as the reverse complement.
CCGTGCTGCTCTGCGCCCTGTCTGGAGCTCCGGGATGTCCCAGGTGACGTCCGACCAGGCCTCACCTTCCTCATCGTCGCCCCACTCTTTTTCATCATCCTCATCAGCTTTGCTCTTGTCCGAGCCTCTGGTCTTCTTCTTCTTTTTCAACGCTTTCTTCTCGGCCCGGGCCCTCTTCCGTTGTTCAACCTTTTCTTCCTCTTGCTGGGCGAGGGCTGCTTCCTTCTCCGCAGCCTGGAGATTTGGGATAGGACGCGTCACTGTACGTGGCGATTACATGAAGTCTACTGGCTCGTGATGGAAGAGGTGGGAGCGCAGGGAGGATGGCCACCACCCGGGAGAAGGGAGGCGACCAGGAAGAGGACAAGGAGGAGGGCTGCTCCCAACCTCCCCAGCTGCGCCCCAGCCTCTTCAGGCTTCTTGGGAGCCGCATCTCAAGTCTACCGTATGTCTCACAACATCCCCATGAATGACTCACCAAAAGAAAGGAAAAAAAATCTATGAAACTGAGGCCCTGATTTATTTGGGGGTGTTCATGCTCCAATCGCTAGGCTAAGTATGTCAGGCTCCTCTTTTAGCTTCTTCGTCTATTCCAATAACCTTTAGGGCCAAAATTCCTGTTTTGGTTTGTATCTATCGTTGGGGCTAAAGTTTTAAGCCGATCTAAAAAGACAGGCTTAAATGTTGATTCAAACATTTCATAGTTAATACTCTGAGTAAAAGACATTTCTCAGGACGACCCCAAAAGTTCTGACAAGGAATATTCATACCAAACACAGTCAAAATAGTTTTCAGAGGTTCAAAGACTTGAAATAAAGAGCATCGTTACCTTAATTCTCTGCTCATTAACGCGAGCCAGTCGAGTTTCGGTTTTCTGAACGGCTATATCCCAATCTTCTAAAGTACCTTGAGAGGAAGAGAAGCAAACTTTCACTTCTTCAGATTTTGAAGGATATAATAATAATATAAAATTTTCTTACTGTCCCGCACCTCCAGAAGAAAGCTCTTCCATCAAACAGTAACAACTGGAGAATCGGCTCCCCATTTTAAGAAGATTTCATTTGTATAGGTTTCAAGTTTCAGAATTCAAATAGTCCTTCCAGGTGTGTTTAGAACATCCGTTCTCTTTTAGAAAAGAGACTTGAAAACCAGAATAGGTTCTATTATGGGCTCTCTGTGGCAAAGATTATGAAAACATTCTAACGCAAAAGGTACAAGACACCTGTACTAAGACCGAAAGATTTTAAGAGCTCCTCAAATGAGAAATGCTGGGGTGTTTTCTTACTGTTGTTGCTGTTTGGGTGTCTATCTCCAGTTCTGAGGGGTTCATACCCCGAAATCCAGACTAACGCCCATGGAAACTGAACACTGAGGCTCTGAAATTCACGAGAGGCACACGTGACCAGGAAGCGCATTTCGCCACATGCCTCTCGGCGCTGTGCTGGAGCACAGTCTCTCCTGATTCCCAGGGAACCCTTGGCAACGCCTGCAGGTGGTTCTGGTGGTCAGGACTGGGGGCAAGAAAAGCGCTACTGGTACCTAGTGGGTAGAGGGAGGCCAGGGATGCCGCACACAACAGCCCCCACCAAAGAGAGCCTTGAGAGGCCTGCGCTAGAGCATCGTCACGGGCCCCCTGGCACGTGGAGTCTGAGGAGGGCTACAGGACTCCCCCCTCTCACTGGCGAACACCGTGTGACGGTCGCATCAGAGAGGCCCCTTGAGGGGCTGAAGCCGTAAACACAGTCTGTCCTTAAGCCTACAGACCTGAAACCAAATGGCAAAAGGGACAGACCCCAAGCCAGAGGCAGCGCGCTGAGGTCCCCACCTTCTGTCCTCTCCATGGTGAGCAACACCTCACAGACGTGTTCTGGGTAGTCACTGGTGCACTGGACGGCCCGGTGCAGAGCCTTCCTGCAGTGCTGAGTGTCACCGTGGGCCCTAAGGCGGAAAACACACAGTTGGGGCCACCAGCACACAAAGCGGAAGGCGCAGAGGGAGGGCTGTCTTCACACAGCTAACATCACGGCATCAAAGCCCACGCTTCTGAGATGCCATGCTCTTTGTGCTACTGATACTTTTAATGCTTTCTCCTTTTCCCAGAGAGCCCCTCTAGTCAAAAATGAAGGCTTTCTTCTAAGCCACTCTTTCCCTTAGCAAGTCAGTGCTAGTGGAAAACGCACTGGGGACAGTGGTCCTCAGCCAGGCGTTCTGCCTTTATTGCATTCACATGCGCAACGCATGGGGCAATCCAAGAGTTGTGGGTGACTTGATAAAGTCCCTAGAGAAATTCTAGGACACGGTCCCACTCGAGGGGAGAGACACTGACAGAAGGGACTGTCAGATTTCACGCCTAGAGTCAGATCTTCCTACACTGACATGGAAATATATACTGCTCATCAGGACAGTATATCTAAAACAACATTCTGTTCATCCCAGCAGTTATGAGATACTATGTTCTCATTTCTGTTTTAAATTTTTTTATAAATATACATAAACATTGTAAATACATATTAGGACACTCAGAAAAAATTTAGAGCAGCAGTTCAGACCCCTGAGGGTCCCTAAGACCCTTTCAGGAGGTCTGCAGAGTCAAAACTACTTTCATAATAATACCGAAACATGTATTGGACTGTTCCCACTGTGTTGACATTTGCACTGAGAGTGCAAAAGCTACAGTGGCTCTTAGCACAAATCAAGACAGTGCGCACCTTGTTAATATTCTGTGTGACAAATGGGATGCACACATCAAAGCACCTCTTTGTACCCAAGTACAATGGTTGTAGCAAAGAAATAATGGGCTACTGTTTGAGTTGCAAGCTGGACTAGTTACTTTTTTTCATGGAACATCATTTTCACTTGAGAGAACAGCTGAGTGACAAAAACTATGGTGATTCAGACCTGGGTATTTGCTAGACATTTTCAAAAATTAACGAAGTGAGGCTATAAGTTCAAGGAAAACCACTTAAGAGTTTTTGTTGACGGTGATAAGACTGGAGCTTTCAAGTGAAAATTAGAGCTTTGGAAAATCTGTAGAGCTTTGGAAAATCTGTCACCATCAGTCTGACAGCTTCCTACTTGTAAGGCTTTTCTACAAAGATCAGTGCAGATATAACAAATGGGATAATGAAACGCATCAATATTTGGAAGAGCTGCAGGACTTAATGAGTCAGCATTTTCCACACACACACCGCATGTCACAGAATCATGCATAAAAGGTCTGCTCAGTGCAAAACAGACCAATGGATATTAATGCAACAGAGTGAAAAATTCATTGATATGGCTTCAGATTCCAGAATGCAAATGACTATGACTTGTTAATAAATTTTGCTGTAGTGTGAAAGAAGAATATCTCCAATTATCTGAAAAATACCCCCTTCTCTTTCCTAACCTCTTATTTCTGTGAGGCCAAATTTCCTTCATCTTCAATGAAAACGTCACAACAGAGGGGACGCAGAAGCAGACGTGAGAATCGAGCTGTCTGCTACTGAGCCAGACTAAAGATATTTACAAAAGTATAAAACCAGCCCACGTTCTCACTGCATTATTTTGGAGTTTAGAAAGCAGTCCTTTCTCATAAAAATGTTAAATGTAATGAATTTATTGTGAATTTTAAATGAATATTTTTTAATTTCTCGGTTTTATTTTCTAACATGGTAAAAACATTAATAAATATACCTCACATAAACAAAAGCTTTTGAGGGGGTCCTCAAATTTTAGGAGTGTAAAGGGGGTCCTGAGACCAAAACATTTGAGAACCGCTGATCTAGAGGAATATTCAAGAAGTTTTAACAGTGATCTTCTCTGGGGAAGGATTTTAAGACTTTCACTTTCTATCTCACATTTTTTTAAATGTTCAATTTTAACTTGAGCACATACTATTTTTTTTTTTTCTTTTTTTTTTTTTTGCGGTACACGAGCCTCTCACTGCTGTGGCCTCTCCCGCTGCGGAGCACAGGCTCCAGACGCGCAGGCTCAGCGGCCATGGCTCACGGGCCCAGCCGCTCCGCGGCATGTGGGATCTTCCCGTACCGGGGCACAAACCCGTGTCCCCTGCATCGGCAGGCGGACTCTCAACCACTGCGCCACCAGGGAAGCCCACATACTATTTTTTAAATCAGGGATAAAAACACAAAATGTTCAGAACAGAAAAAAGATGTATTTATAGACATGCAATGTCCAAGATATACTGAATTTAAAAGCTGGTCATATTCTTTATACCTTCTCCATGTTATAAACATTTAAAATAATTTTAGAGGTTTAGAAAATGTATACTATAACTGCATCATCATTTCTTAAAAATTTAAGCATAGGAAAGTCTCAAAGAACATACCCAAACCATTAACTAATGGTGGTTGTATGTGGGCCTGTCACTGCAAAAAAACCTGGGTTTTTTCCTCTCTGTTTTTTAGTATTTCCTACTTTTATAGACAAAGCAAATACAAAAAATAAACAGCTCCCCCGAAAGTCAAATAAAAACATTCATGTCCAAAAATCAAAACAAACCAAAATAAATTGAAAGTAATGAATTATACTCCAATAAAGATGTTAAAAAAAAAAAAAAAAGTAATGCATGGCTCTAAGAGCCCAGGCACAGAATATTATCTTTGGTTCTCTGTAGCCCTGCCCCATAAACCCCCGCCACCAAGGAGAGACAGGACGATAAAGAGAAGCAGTGTACTGCAAGCAGGCCCAGGCTGCATAGGCAGGGGGCATGCGGGTCACACCTGACAAGCACCGCCCCCAATCCCGGCCGGTTACCTTTCCAGGTTGTAATACTCAAGCCACATGTTGGCATACTTGGCGTTCCCTTTGGTCATGATGCTGTCCCAGAGCTCCCGGGCTTTCTGCATGTTACTGCACAGTCGAGCCTGCACGCATTAGCAGACTGAGTTAGGAGAGGACTCAGACCTTATGATGGTGACACTTGTTACAAAATACTTCAGACGCACATGGCTAAAAACCTCCCACCCCAAAACTCACTCCAAAACTATCAGCGCTACTTAACTCCCTGGACATTCATGGGCCACCCCCCACGATCACAGCCCAGCCCAAGCATGTCAGCCTTTTTGCAGCAACAAGCCTCAGGCTGCCTGCCCATGTTCACCTCGAGAACCACACCTGGGAGCCCACAGGCACTCACGACAGTACTGGCCAGGCGTTTTCTATTTTTAACAAGCTTAACTGTAAGTGTTTTATTTGAAGGGCAAGGCAGAGAAAGAAAGATGGATCGAGGAGCAGATGCCGGCTCTTAACTTCTGAGCCGCAGTTGCTGCACCGTTAACGTGGTCTCAACACAACCATCCCACCCACCAACTACCTGATACCTGACTCTCCCCCAGAGGACAAAACGTTAGAATTTTACAATCCTACGAGCTGATTATGGGCAGGGTTCACGTCTTACTCACCTTGGGGTCCTTGGTTCAGCAATAACATTATATCCTCTGATTATTTGTGAAACTGTCTGTCTTCCACACTAGCTTAAAGCCTTACTAGCACAGGGACAGGGTTTATCTCATCCCCCAGCACACAGTGAAAGGCCTGGCAAGCGGCTCACGCTGGGAACGTGCTCACCAATGGGGCACAGCGCGGGAAGGGAACACACAAGTGAGCGCCTGGCATTCAGACAGCTGCTGCACAACTTTGAGCTGGGAGCTAGGAGTCTCCCTAAGATAGAAACAAATGTGTGTCGAGCAAGGAAATAAACGTGAATCCTTACAGGGCCTAGACCGTCACCTGGGATCCTGACTCAGCTTCGGTCACACTATCGGACAAAGGTCCCTCAAAGGGGGATGAAACTGACAATGTGTCAGAAACATTTACCTCAATCCGAGCCCAGTTCTGCATGATCAGGCAGCTTGGATCTCCACTCTCACTGAAACCTTGAAGGACAGAAGTAGACGAAATCAGAAAGTAATTTGAGAGGCAAAGTGCCTCTGACTAAAAAGGTACACGGAGCAGAAGAGGCAGCACGAGCGGCCGCGGCGGGAGGCCCACTTACGCTCCTCCACCTCCTGCTTCAGGTACTCCAAGGCGCGGGCGAACGCAGACCGCAGCTCCTCCAGCTCTTTACTGGAGTCTGTGAGAAAGTGCAGAGAGGTTCGGCTCGAGGAAGCCACATGCCACGTCTGGTTTGTTCTTTTCAATCCTACACTGAAGCTCCCTGGCATCATGCTGGGGACACGGAAATAAAGCTGCCAGGCCCTGCCCTCATCATACAGTGGGGGAGGCAGATACAGGAAGACAGCACATCACAGACAGTACGAGGACACAGGTGGCAAGGGCGCCATGTGCGGGACCACAGCAGAGGGGGTCTCCCCGAGCCGGCAGAATGGCTAAAAGCCCCCTGCGTGAGGAAGCAAGCACCAATTAGGGGTGGGGGGCGTGTGGTTCTGGTTGCTTTTTTTTTTTTTTTCTTTTTTGAAGGAGGAGGAGAGAGGAAGGCAGGGGATGCCATGGACGTTCAATGATTTAAAAGGAACACAGCAGTCCCATGTAAAGAACTATTTAGGACACACAGAAGGGAGAGAAGGGAGAAATGAGACTAAAGAAGTTGGCAGGAGCCAGTGTAAACCATAAGGACCATTACTCTCTCCCTTTACAATAAACAGCATGATTCGTTACAAACTGAAATAGCTAAAATTTCTGAGGAAAAAAAAAGTTACCAGTATCACTTGCCCCACCATGAGATATCTGGGCAACTGGGACATCCTACCAAAACACATGTTAAGGAAAAACTCAGTTCTGATAGGAAACACATAAACTTCAATACCTTGTTTAAAATCGACCCTTCTCCTCAGGTAATCAAGGTACGCCTGCCAAATCTCCACATAATCAGTGGCCTGAATGAAGCCAGCACTCAGAGCTTTCTCGAAGGTCACTGGAGTCGAAGAAAAAGCCAGGATTTGTTGCCAATTCAAAAAGAAGTTATCAAGATGATTAAAAAAACTGCTACTGACTATAAAATTCCATATGGCTTAAACAGTAATAATGGGATGCAACAAAAATGAAATGAGCTAGAGAGAAATGTTCAAAAGAAAGGCAACTACAGTGGTGTACAAACTGTGTTCTAGAAAGGGCACATCCCACAAGGTGCCCTGCATTAAAGTGCTCCAGGTCAAGTAAGTTGGTGAAAAGACCATGACTCCCTGGAAAATCACAATGAATATTAAGACATTAAAAAGTTCTAATAAGTCAAAAAATACAACTACTTCATATCTCCCATTTAGAGCCCTTCTTGTCACTAATACCCAATATCCCAAAGTAACCGCCTGGGGAACGCTGATTTAATAACTTTTGTCACAGCTCAATGTTTCTGACTCGGGACAAAAAGCTTAGAAGTCTTCCCACAAAAACATCCGCACCCGAAATCACTCGATGATCAACTCCATGTCTTTCCATGGCCAAGAGGTACCGACTCCACAGGGCAACTGTCCACGGGCAGTTTCTAACAGCGCGACTGTGTACAGATAAAACCAAATCCTTTACTTTCAGCTGCCGATCCTATGATAAAGAATGCCAGGGTCAGGAGAGAAAATTTTATCGTTAAGACTTCACCATCCATGAGACATTCCCAGCACAACCGGCAAAAGACATTTCCTTAATATGACTGGTTTCTTCAACAAAAAAATCACAAGGGGTTTTGCGGGAAAAGAGGAGAGAGGTGGAGAGGGGAACCTACAGATCAAAGAGCTTTAAGAGACATCAGCCAATCCTAATGTATGGATCTTGTTTAGATCCCGATTCAAATCTGTTATACATACACACTGAAATATCTACCATCAAAACGTGATTTCTGGATTTGCTTCAAAATAACATGGAAGGGAGGAAAATAGGTAAGGAACCTAGTAAGATTGTAGATGAAACTAGACTAGTGCCATTAATTAAGTGTTGAAGCTGGGTGATGGTTAACTGCAGTTTCATTTTACTAATCTGTCTACATTTATGTATTTACGTTTTTCCACGATAAGTTAAAAGAAAAATTAATATGTTATAAAGTCCGCAATAGTAAGGCTATGCAAAAATTTTTTTACAGTTATCAGTTTAAAATAACTTAAAACACCAGGAGACTTCCTTAGTGAGTCAAGCAGAGAGAAGCGGCATGCAGCTAACTACTGGCACTCTTTCTGATTTTCTTTAAATGGAACCTAAATTGGTAAAAAATAAAGTGAGATTAGAACAGGTAGGTTATCTTACTAGGTACTGACTGTAACGAATCCATAAGTCTGGGACAAGGCAGTTCTCGACCAGAGCGCGCTCAAAGATCAACTGAATGCGGGCGGGGTCTCCAATTTTCATCTCAAAATCGATGTATGCTTGATATTCAGCCAGCCTGGGTGCTTCTGCTTGCAACTGGGGCAAAGGAGAATGGCAATGAAATTGGAATGAGCTATGTGACACTGTCAGAAAGCACACACAGCTCCGTAGTAAATTTTGGTGAGAACGGCCACACCAAGATAAGAATCACCAATCCCCACTCTCAGAACCTCTGCATATCAGGTCTATAAATTGATGAGCAGAAAGTGAATCCAAAGTGCCTCTTCATGGCAATAGTTACAAAGGCTCCGTAAACCCTTTTTAAACTCCATCCCCAGACCACAGGGAATTTAAATCTCCCATCAATCAGGAACTGAATGAAAGAGAAACATCTTTGCCAACAACCACTGCTAACCATCCTTTCAAAACAGGTATCACTTTCTGGGCCTACTGAGTGGGGTAAATGCAACCATACCAGAGTTACTTGGTGCCCTGTGCTATTTCAGGTTCGTCACTCCAAATACCAGCTCCTGCCAGAGTACAGGTATATGCAGGAGATGGAGGAGGCTATGCTCAATGTTTACTGATCCAAAGGCATACAATTAAAATTCTTTTTAAACAAAATCCTCTTATTCAACTTGTTTTCTCCTCAGCCACACTCTGCTAAAGGTCAAAACAAAATTCAACTGCCTGAGGATTTCATGAATGAAGCTTTGTGAAATGCAACTAAATACCAATCATTTACATGTGAAAAAGGGAGAGGGAGCACATGCAGACCAGAGAGAGAGCACGCATGCTCTGAACCTAGAAAGATGATATTGGAGAGACTCAGTTTCTACTAATAATGACAAAATCAGTTACCCAGACACACTGTGCCACTGAAAATACTAGATTAAATATTTTTAAAAAAAGCTTCTTGCAAATCAACAACAAACTGGCCAAGAAACAAGAAATACTGCAAACAAAATCTAAGTGAAAGTGGTTAAGCTAAGGGAAGGTTAAGCTTTTGCCAGTTTTAAGAGATAATATTAAGAATTTGATCTTGGGACCTCCCTGGTGGCACAGTGGTTAAGAATCCGCCTGCCAATACAGGGGACACGGGTTCGAGCCCTGGTCCGGGAAGATCCCACATGCCGTGGAGCAACTAATCCCATGCACCGCAACTACTGAGCCTGAGCTCTAGAGCCCGCAAGCCACAACTACTGAAGCCTGCACACCTAGAGCCCGTGCTCCGCAACAAGAGAAGCCACCACAATGAGAAGCCCACGCACTGCAAGGAAGAGTAGCCCCCGCTCGCCACAACTAGAGAAAGGCCATGCGCAGCAACAAAGACCCAACACAGCCAAAAATAAAATAAATAAATAAATAAAGTAAAAGAATTTGATCTTTACAACGATCGTAGGTAGCAGCTATCATTTCTGTAACCATCTTACATTCGAGGCAACTGAGTCACAAGGAGGCTAAGTACTAGCCCAGAGATAAAATTCAGACTTGAGGCAGCCCATCTCTCAGAGCCTGTGTTCTCACTCACCAGGCCGTGAAAGATACCAGAAACAGAGCCAAGAAGCCCAACAAACCTCAAGCAGGATAAATACAAAATAATCCACATCTGGACCCACTGCAGTGAAACTGCCAGACAGCAAACCAAACCAATGAGACCTTAAAAGTGGCCACAGAACAAACAAGGCTTTCCTTCCAAGAAGCAAGAGTCAGACAGCTGACTCAGCAGCACAACAGAAGCCGGAAGAGAAAAAGATATATTTAACTGCCGAGAGAAGAGAACTGCCAGCCTAGAATTCTATATCCTGAGAAATTAACTCTCAAGGAGAGCAAAGTAAGGACCTTTTGAAACAAACAAAAACTGAGAAAATCTGTTACAAGCAAATATCCGGTGCAGGAGATGCTAAAGGGCAGACTTTAAGCAAAAGAAAAGTGATTGCAGGTGAAAGAGCTACGACGTGAGAAGAGCGAGCAAAGAAAATGGGAAATGCATGCATAAATGTAAACAAACTGGAACTGCAAAATGCAGCATTAATAACGATGCCTGTGGGTCAACTAAAAGACAAGAAATACAAGAAAACAAAGCATAAGTCTGAGGGGTGGTAAATGAAGTTAAAAGTATTCTAAGACCAAGAAAGGGGAATAAATGCCATTTACAAATAATATTGTGTGTGTATTGTCAACACATAAAATCTCCCCAAATCTATAAATTATTAATAAGGATTGAGCAAGTTTGATTAAAAAATTAATATTAAAAAAATTGCATTTTATATACCAGGAACAAACAACTAGAAAAGAAAATCTTTAAAAAGATACCATTTATAATAGCATCAAAAAAACACTTAGAAATACATCTAAAAATGTGTTCAAGACACTGGATAAATTTATAAAACTTTATAGACAAGACTTAAATAGCAGAGGTCTATACCATGTTCACAGATTGGAAGATTCAATATTTAAAAGATATAACTTCTTCCCCAAATTGATCTACAGATTCAATGCAATTCCAATCAAAAATTCAAGGGAATTCCCTGGCGGTCGAGTGGTTAGAACTCCATGCTCTCACTGCCAAGGGCCTGAGTTCGATCCCTGGTCAGGGAACTAAGATCCTGCACGTGGTGCAGTGTAGGAAAAAAAAAAAAAAATCAAGTTTTTTTTTTGTTTGTTTGTTTGTTTAATAGAACTTGACAAGCTGATTCTCTATTAATGGAAGTACTAAGAGCTAAAGAACGCCAGGACCCTCTTGAAGGAGAACAACATGGATGGGACTCATGCTACCAAAGATCGAAACTTAATTATAAAACTATCGTCATTATGGCAGTGTAATATAAACCAGTGGGGCAGAACAGAGAGCCCAGAAATAGACCCACACAAAAATGGAAAGCTAATCCATGACAGATGTGGGGCAGCATATGAGTGAGGGTGGATGGAATTATCAAAGTCAGCACTGGAACAATTGTTTCTCCATATGGAAAAACGGAATTGGACCCTGCCTCAGACCATACCCGAAGATCCATTCCAGAAGAAAACCTAAAGATGAACGACAAAATATAAACTTTCAGAAGAAAAACAGAACGAAGTATATTAGTGACCTCGAAGTATGGAGAGATTTATTAAGCACAAACCCTAAGGGAAAGAATGACAAATTCAATTAGATTAAAATTAAGAATTGGTCTTCAGGGCTTCCCTGGTGGCACAGTGGTTGAGAGTCCGTCCGCCTGCCGATGCAGGGGACACGGGTTCGTGCCCCGGCCCGGGAGGATCCCACATGCCGCGTAGCGGCTGGGCCCGTGAGCCATGGCCACTGAGACTGCGCGTCCAGAGCCTGTGCTCCGCAGCGGGAGAGGCCACAACAGTGAGAGGCCCGCGTACCGCAAAAAAAAAAAAAAAAGGAAAAGACAAGCCACAAACTTGGGAGGAAAAAACTGTAATACATACAACCAAAAGTATGGATTAAGACCCAGGACTCCTACAAATCAATTAGAAAAAAGACAAACCAAAAAAAAAATGAGTCAAAGTCTTTAACAGGTACTTCAAAAAAAATTTTTTTTAAGGAAATCTGAATGGCCAATAGGTGTGAAAAGATGCTCAACGTCATTAGTTATGAGGGAAGTGCAAATTAAAACTATGATTTCAGATCCATCAGATTGCCTAAAATTTAAGTATGTCAATACCCCAGGTTGGCAGAACAATGAGAACTCTCAGATACTGCAGGCGGGAGTAGCAACTGATAGCCTGGAAAACAGTTCAGCATCACCCTAGGACCCAGCAATTCCATTCTGACGTAATAGAATGAAACTCTTTTTCATGTGTACCAAGAGATACGTCCAAGAACGGTCAGAGCAGAACTACTCCTCCTAGCAAAACACTGGAAACAACCCAACCACCTAAGAACACAGATAAATAAATTGTTTATACACAGACAACTTCACAGCACTGTAAACAAATGGACTAAAACTATACTTATCAACATGAGTAAAACCCAAAAAACATGTTGAAAGAAAATATACAGCATGATTCCATTATATAGAAGTTCAAAAACAAGCAAAATTAAACCATATATTAAGGATACGTTCATAGGTTGTAAAACTATAAAGAAAAGCAAGGGAATGATTATCACAAAAGTCAGGAAAGTGATTACCTCTCGGGAGAGGGAAGAGGAGGCAATCGGAGAGGGGCACATAGGAGACTTCTAAGGTACTGGCAATGCTCTATTTCTTAACCTGGGTGGTGGGTACATGGATGTTCACTTTATTAAGATGTAAACTGAATGTACACATTTATACACTCTATATTTCACAATAAAACAAATGTTAAAGATACTGTTTTACTTGCAACTATCAATTAGGGAAAAGTTTGTAGAGAGACGTTTACTGTAAAAGAGACCAACACTTACCAGTGTTTCTTCATAGGGTTTATATTTCTCCAACTGCTGTAGTGCTTTGTTATAGTTCTGAATTACTGACTCTGGTATAGGGTCTTCTGACCATTCTTCATACTCTGCGAACGTTGCCTCCATATCTATTGAGAGATGGATTCAGCCCATGGGTCTTGCCATTGGGTTTTATCAACTCAAACACAGAGTAAACCCTGAGACTCAGGTGCCACTGGCCCCTCCCACATCTGTGGCCACAGGGCTCTTACTGATGGAATCCTGAGCTCTTCTGCTGAGCCCTGACTTGGTCTTAGACTCTGTCTCAAAGCACCATCCTGGGCAGCCCTACCACCTAGTTAATCAATCAGAGTAAATGAAACTAATAGCAACGCTCTAACCACACTTACCTACTGCTCCCTATGTTCTAACACTTCACATCCATTACCTCATTCGATCCTCACCACTCTACAAGGGAGGTTCTACCATGATTCCCACTTTGCAGTTCAGGAAACATAAGCAGAGGGTTACATCAACTGGCCACAGTTAACAGGAGAACAAGGCTTTGAACCCAGGCAGTCTGACTCAAGTTCATGCTCTGCTCACCAAGCTGTACTGCCTCACACTGGTATGTGAGATTAAACATAGAAGCCAGCTCAGCTCTAGCCTTTTCTGCTTGTCACCCAAAGATTCGACTGGAGAGCCACTTCATAATTTGTCAAATCCAATCCAAATAAACCAGGAAGTAAAAAGAAATAACACCTGGGCTCAAGTAAAGTTGGCCAGAGGGGGCTTCCCTGGGGGCGCAGTGGTTGAGAGTCCGCCTGCCGATGCAGGGGACACGGGTTCGTGCCCCGGTCTGGGAAGATCCCACATGCCGCAGAGCGGCTGGGCCCGTGAGCCATGGCCGCTGAGCCTGCGCGTCCAGAGCCTGTGCTCCGCAATGGGAGAGGCCACAGCAGTGAGAGGCCCGCGTACCGCAAAGAAAAAAAAAAAAAAAGTTGGCCAGAGGTTCTGAGGGTGTGCAACGCATAACCACACCTGGGGAACAAACAAGATGGCAGCACCCAATTCTTCCCATGCTCGGAAGTCCTCCCGGCGCTGCTCATGTTCAAGCTCAAAGGCTTGGCTTACCAAAATACGTTCACACAAAAGGAGACTCCTTCCCAAGTCCCAAGAAATTCAGACAGGAACACTTCCAATCGGCTGCGCTCCTGGGCCACCAGCTCACCTCCACAGGAAGAGGATATCAGCCCACCTACAAGCCCCACACTGTTATGGAGGTTACTTCTGAAGAGAAAATGCTCATAATGGAGCTCTTACTCAATAAAGTTCCCCCAGAAAACACAGGGAGTCAGTTTCCCTATTCCTTTCAGAGACCCTCTCTCTGCCTCCCTGACAATGTCTTAATACAGGAAACTAGGGGTCAGGAAGTCTGCTTCTAGTCCTGCCCCTGACCCTCGTAACCCACTTGAGCATGAACAATTCAAGATATGTTTTTCCCCAGGGCCCTGTCCACAGTGATACTGTCCAATGAGAATACGAACACCAGCCACGTTCGCCTCACGAGATGCTGGGAAAGGCCTAATCACGTGACATGCTCCAAAGCATTCTAAGAACGACGAAGGACTGGCTGTGGATGGGTCACTTTCTCTTACCGTAGAGTGGGATCGCCAGCTGTCGCCGGAAGAGACTGTGGACTTTCTCCAGCTGTGAATCAAAGGTTTGTTCCCGGTCAAAAGGGGAAAGGAAGCCAGCTATGGGCTAAAGAAGCAAATTCGTAGTAAATGACAAACTCTGGTTCTTCCTACTTCAAAAAATATTTCAGCACATCTTTAGTTCACACTAAAAAAATTCATAGGACCTCTCATACACGAGGTATTGTGCCAAATGCTGCACGAGGCTCAAAAATGAATGTTTTCCCTAGCAAGTGTTTATGAGGGGAGAGCAAGAAGGAATCCAAGAACGCGAGGGAAGAGATATGGGAACATATGTATACGTATAACTGATTCACTTTGTTATACAGCAGAAACTAGCACACCACTGTAAAGAAATTATACCCCAATAAAGATGTTAAAAAAAAAAAAAAGGAAAAGAAATGTACCCAAACGACTACAACAAGATACAGCATAAGCATCACAAAAGCGAAGCGTCACAAGCATCCAAGGATGGCGGCTCGCTTCAAGCTGGTTTCCAGGGCTGAGTTTGTCATTATGAAGGGAGGGAATCAAGGGAAGGCTCCTGGAGGAGCTGGCACCAGGGATGCTCCTACAGGCTCTCCGGAGCTGGCGAGAGAGGAGAACAGACTCCCAGATGAAGGGAGGTCAAGAGTACAAGTACAGTGGCCGGAAAGTGCATGAACACCGAGGGGGAGCGTGGGAGCAGACTCCATGTGGGGTCACGACTGACACTCGAGACAGCCGCACATGTCAGCCAGAGGCTCAGTCCCAACGCCTTAGTCCAGGGAAGGGGAGAGCACCACCGCACATTTCTCAACAGGGACACAATCAAGACGGGACTGGGCTACTTGAACCACAGTGATCTAACTTAAGGACAGGGCTCCACAGTGTACCAGCAACTTTGTGGTCACACACAGAGTGGAAAAGAGACACTAGGGAGGGGGCTGTAAAATTCTATAAATCATAGTCTAGTCTAAAAAACGCAATTATGATGGGATCAAATCTCTCAGTTACTATGGGACATGATGTATATATACATATATATGTACACATACATATGTATACACACACACATATAAAATCTTTTTTTTGGAATGACTTCGTTATCCTTGTACTCTCACCTGAAACCAGTAACTAAAACAGGAGTATGTTTAAATATCAGGAAAAAATTGTAGGGTCATCTGTTTTTTAGTCAAAGAAGACATTCTTGCTACTCCACAAAGACTCGTGATTTTATTTACTGCCCACCCACTAAGTGACAGGCAAAGACCGTTTTGTTAACTATGCTTCTCCAAGACCACTTACGAGGACAGCCCTGGGTGGCCAAGGCAAGCACTGGTCACTCACCCGGGCAGCTTCCACGATGGCACTTTCAAACTCCCGATAAGCCTCCCAGATGGCGAGTCCCTTGGTCATGTGTAACCCGACGGACGAGAGGGCCCTTTCAAACACAGAGCGGACTTTCTCAAGGCCACCTTTCTGACCAATCCCGCCGACTGAGTACTGGCCGTACTCTAGCCAAATGTTAGGACCTAAAAATGAGAAGTGTTCTATTAGTTCAGGATACGAAATGCCCAAACATCGAAACTTTTGTTCTGATGAACAGAAGAAATAAGCCCACCAAAAAAGTACGCATTCATGGAGAAAGGGAAGAGCATCACCAACAAGTATCCCAGGTTCCCTGTACCAACACTGCAGCCCAAAAAGAAAGTCTATCTTAATGGCCCTACTAGGTATAACCATTGAGATCTGACTCCATAAACAGTACATGCCAAGTGGTAATATGTAATACGACTGATTATAGAGCTCATTTGTTAAAATTGAAGAAATCCAGTAAAGATTTAAATGAAAATAGTTACAAATCTGAGTGACTTTTCAGAAAGACTGCAAAGCCTAGAATTTTTCAACTTTTAAATCTTGATTCATTTTTAAACCTTCTGATCAAAGTGAAAAACAAAATTAAAAGCACCAATCCTGTTACTAGAGATTTTAAATCTCTAAAACACAACAAAAAAGACCTGGCTACCTTGTTTCTTTCACTTTTTAAACTTTCTATATACCCACTCCTGCAGCATTAAGACCAATGAATTAAACTCTTTATGAATGCATCGATTCTTACTGTACGTGTTGTGCCTATCAAGTCACTTTTCAGAGATCTGAAAATAATTTTTGATGCTCATACACTAACCTTGTAAAATAAAAATACTAAAAAGATAAAGCCAACATGAGAATTACTGTGTGTTTTCCTTAGGCTTGCTTTCTCAATGAAATAAGTCATTTCTAAAAACTTAGCTAAGGTTTGTGAGCTACTCTGTTTTTGCTCACCAGTACAGAGCTGCCATATGGGCTGCAAAATGAAAATGGAAATGAACTAGCTCTTGGAGCTGAAGCCCTTAGTGAGGGTTAGTCTAGTTTACAGAGGGTCTATGCTTCTCACTAGGCGAAATGCCCACAGAGGGAGTGAGGAAAATCAGATAGGAAAAAGGATATTTAATTAAAAATGGGAAACATTTTAAAATAATTTTTAAGAACACTCTGTCCATAGCATTGTGTGATACAGTCCTCGATGTATGTAGAGAAAATATTTAGAGACTTATACTATCAAACGGGATTTTTTTTTTCTTTTTTTTGCGATATGTGGGCCTCTCGCTGCTGTGGCCTCTCCCGTTGCGGAGCACAGGCTCCCGACATGCAGGCTCCGCGGCAATGTGGGATCCTCCTGGACCGGGGCACGAACCCGCGTCCCCTGCATCGGCAGGTGGACTCTCAACCACTGCGCCACCAGGGAAGCCCCCATCAAACGGGATTTTAAGGGAGGGAAGGCATCCACACTTCACTTTCACTGGTAAAATGTCAAGACCAGCAGACAAGGGATCTCCATGGTAATGGAAGATTCTGCATCTCGATGCAGTGGTGGGATAAAATATCACATTGTGTGTATACAATGTGTGTATACACACACATTGTACCAAGGTCCATTTCCCGGTGTTGAGTTTGTACTATATTCATAAGATATTGGGGGAAACCGGATTAAGCAAGTACATAGGACTTCTCTGTACTATCTTTGCAATTTCCTATAAATCTATAAAAATGTCAAAATTAAATGTTTAAGTTTTTTAGTACTGGAAAAAAAAAAAATGCCTTCTGTCCAAAGCTTCTAAAAATCCAATCAATGTGTAAAAGGTAACCTTTAGTCATCTGGAAATACCAGGTAAGTTCTCCCTGCCAGATAAATGGTGGGGGTGAGTATATTCACCTCCTTCCTTCAAATATTTCTTCTACTTGTATTTTAAAACCTAAAGCCTCAATTGAAAACCACAAACAATGATAATAATAAATGAACTCCAATCTTTCCAATCGCTGGACGAATGCTCTTTACTGGGTAGCAACACCTCACAGTACAATCCACGGAGGCAGAGAGTGATGCTAGATGAGCCCACCTGACACCCTCAGAAGAGCCCGCAGGGAACTTACAGATGTAATCCTTCACCGCTTTCTCGAAGAGGTCGTACACATGTTCTCTGTCCAGGCCATCCAGGGCCATGCTGATCTCGTCATGCAGCCACTCCAGCCAGAGCTCTACAAGACACCAGGGTCCCCTGCGTTACCGCCCCCAGCACCAAAGGGCGGGCTGAAAGCAGGGACTGCACCGTGAGGCATCAGCACGAGTGCGGTTCATCCACCTTATACAACCTGGCCCAGTTCACAGAAAATTCAATTCTTAAAACCTGCACCAAGCACATAGAAGGCTTATGCTTCCAAAGAAGATCGATCACTAAAGTCATAATATCCCTAGAGTGGCTGGGCATTTTATATTTTGAGAAGCACTGATGTATTTTCTCATTCAATCTTTGTCAAACACCTATGAGGTAGGTGACAGGGACATTAATAACAATGGCATCTATCTAAGCATTTGCAACATGCCAAGCATGTGCTAATAAATGTTGCGCACAGAATGCCTCTTCCAATCGATGTACTACAAGGCAGAAACTACTGTTATCCCCATTTTACTGCTGGTAAGACTGAGTCTTAATAAATTTGTTTATTCATTTATTTATTTTTGGTTGCACTGGGTCTTCGTGCTGAGTGCAGGCCCTCTCTGGTGGCGGTGAGCGGGGGCCACGCTTTGCCGCAGCGCACAGCCCCTCACTGTGGTGGCCTCTCCCATTGCGGAGCACAGGCTCTAGGCACGCAGGCTTCAGTAGCTGTGGCTCGCGGGCTCTAGAGCGCCGGCTCAGCAGCTGTGGCGCACGGGCTTAGTTGCTCCGTGGCATGTGGGATCCTCCCGGACCAGGGCTTGAACCTGCATCCCCTGCGCTGGCAGGCGGACTCCTAACCACTGCGCCACCAGGGAATTCCAAAACTGAGTCTTAGAATGTTTATATAATTTGTTTAAGGTCACACAGCTAGAAAGACATATAGCCAGGCAATCTGATTTCAGCTTCTATGCTCTGCAGTTATGCTTTGTGGGAGGGAGAAGGGGACAGAACTGGATCTAGGACCTGTGTTTTCCAACTTCTCCCTAAAAGATCAATTATGTATATTCACGGAGATTTAACTACAAAGATGCTCAGTATAATTATGTTTCAAATAAGCAGAAGTAACCTAAATGCCCAACTACTGTGGAACAAATAAGGTATGAAACATTTAAATTAAAAATTATTTATGAAAGTTTAGTTATAATACATTTACAGTTATGTTTCTGAGAATGGATTAAATACACAAATACTAGAACAGGAAACAGAAAGGAAACGGGGGAAAAGTTTAATTACATAGAAATATTTTATGATAAAGTTAGGATAAAGAAATTAGGATTCAAAACATGAGTCAGTATCGCATGACCACAAGTTATGTTTAGCAAAAACTAGAAGAGGATAAACTAAAAATTGCTGACTTTGGATGATGGGTTTTCTTCTTTCCACTATATTTATATGTTCCAAATTTTCTATAAGGAGCATGTCCCACTTTCAGCACTGAAAAAAAAGGACACTCTTCAATTCTCTGTGTTTATAAAAGCAGCCCAACTGTGGAAGCCTTACCTTCGGTCAAAGGAAAGATCTCGCTCATCTTCTGGCGGGCCATCCTCACTTTGGTAAGCTCCCCTTCCAACCGAAGCAGCCGGATCAGGTCCACGTGGCAGTTGTAATCATAGACGTTGATAGACAGCTAGAAGAAAAAGGAACAGAAGTTGAAATTTAGAATGCCATCATCAAAATAACTCAGCTTTGGGCTTCCCTGGTGGCACAGTGGTTGAGAGTCCGCCTGCCGATGCAGGGGACACGGGTTTGTGCCCCGGTCCGGGAGGATCCCACATGCCTCGGAGCGGCTGGGCCTGTGAGCCATGGCCGCTGAGCCTGCGTGTCCGGAGCCTGTGCTCCGCAATGGGAGAGGCCACAGCAGTGAGAGGCCCGCATACTGCCAAAAAAAAAAACACTCAGCTTTTTTCACCATTGGTGACGACACATGTCTGCCACAAGCACAAAATATGTGCAATGTGGGAGAGCCACGAAAAGAGCAAGGCAACGTTTACCTTCAGGAAGAGGGAGAAAAATCCACAAGAAAGAGCTTTTTATAATAAACTTAACACTCTCAATTCCTGTCAGAACACTTGTGGGTTCTCTCTGAAATACAGAAAACATTCTAATGAAGCAAATAAATAAACAAAAAGTATGACCTGAGGCAAGTTATTAACTCTTCTAAGCCTCCATTCCCTCATCTGTAAAATGGGATACACCACTAGGTTCTAGCTCGTAAGGTTCTTGAGAGGTTTTTTTTTTTAATAGATCTTTATTGGAGTATAATTGCTTCACAATACTGTTAGTTTCTGTTGTACAACAAAGTGAATCAGCCGTAGGCATACACGTGTCCCCATATCCCCTCCCTCCTACCCTTGTTATCCCACTGAAAGGTAATTTAGTATCACGCTGTAACACGTGCCAGGTACATCAGTAAGAGCTCTTTTCTTTTACTAAACAAACAAACAAATGAAAATCCCTACCAGGAGAAACAAGAATGGCAACAGACTGATGAAGCTGAGTGATAGGTACAAAAACGTTTATATTTCAAGTTAAAAGTTCATAAATTAAGATAATTGCTTCCAAAGCTATCATACATCTGAGGCAAAGGAAAACTAAAAGAACTTGTCACTAGCAGACTTACTCTTAAAGAATAGCTAAAGGAATTTCTTCAAACAGAAAGCAAATGATAAGAGAAATCCTGGAGCATCAGGAAGGAAGAAAGAGCAGAAATATGGCTAAATACAATAGATGATCCTTCTCTTCATGAGTCTTCTAAATCGTATGATAATGGAAATAAAAATTTTAAGGCTATCTGATACCCAAAACAATGACATTTCAAAGGAGGAATGGTAAAGGGACCTAAATAGGAAGATTTCCACACTTCACTCAGGGGTAAAACATAGATACCATGTAAGTCAGATATACTGAAATACCCAAAGCAACCACTGAGAAACTATATAAAGCAATACTCTAAAAATCACTATAAATAAATCAAGCTGGGATACTAAAGAATGTTCAAATAACCCATACGAAGGCAAGAAAAGAGAAACAGGAGAACAAGCAACACAGGAAACAAACAGAAAATTTTTAAATGTCAGGCTTTAGACCTAGCATATCAATAATTACCTTCAAAGTATATGATCTAAACATACTAATTAAAAGACAGAATGGCAGAGTGGATAAAAACACAACTCACCTCTATGCTGATTACAAGAAACTCACTTCAAACTCAAGGATGTAGGTAGGTTCAAAGTAAAAGGATGGGGAAAGATACAGCATCAAACATTAAACAAAAAGAAGCAAAAAGTGACTATACCAATATCACATCAAGTAGACTTTACAGCAAAGAAAAGTATCAGAGATAAAATGGGACATTACATAATGATAAAAGGATCAGCCCACCTGGAAGACAAAACAATCCTAAAAGTGCATGCACCAAACAACAGAACCTCAAAATAGATGAAGCAAAAACTGATAGAGCTAAAAGAAGAAACAGACACAACCACAATTATATTGGGGATTTCAACATCCCCCAACTTCAGCAACTAAAAGAATTACCAAACAGATAATCAGCAAGAATATAAAAGAACTCAACAACACCATTAACCAACATGATCTAATTGCTATATATAGAACACTCTACCCAACAATAACAGAATAACACATTTTTCTCAAGTGCCCAAGGAACATTCACTGAGACCACATCCTGGGCCATAAAACAAACCTCAACAAATTTTTAAAAACTTAAATCATACAGAGTATGTTTTCCGATAACAACAATCAATTACTGTAGGAATATCTCTAAATGCTTGAAAATTAAGAAATACACTTCTAAATAATCTATGGGTCAAAGAGGAAATCTCAAAGAAAATTTAAAATACACAGAACTCAATGAAAATGCAAACACAGCAAATTAAAATAAGTGGACTGCAGCTAGCACAGAGTGCACAGGAAAACTTACAGAACTAAATTCAATGTACAAAAAGAATGATACACCATGACTAAGTGGGAGTTATTCCAGGTATGCAAGGCTAGCTCAGTCTTTGAAAAGCAATCACTGTAGTCCACTATATATCAAACTAAGAACAAAAATCATGGTATCAATTGATACAGAAAATGCATTTGACAAAATCCAACAACCATTCACGATAAAAACACTCAGGGGCTTCCCTGGTGGCGCAGTGGTTGAGAGTCCGCCTGCCGATGCAGGGGACACAGGTTCGTGCCCCAGTCCGGGAAGATCCCACATGCCGCAGAGCAGCTGGGCCCGTGAGCCATGGCCTCTGAGCCTGCGCGTCCGGAGCCTGTGCTGGCCCGGGTACCAAAAAAAAAAAAAAAAAAAAAAACACTCAGAAAGTTAGGACTTTATCAAAATTAAAACTTTTTGCTCTGTAAAAGACTCTGTTAAAAGAGGATGCAAAGACAAGCTACAGACTGGAAAAAAAATTTACAAACCACATATCTGACAAAGGACTAATAATATCTAAAAGATATAACTCCAAACTCAACAGTAAGAAACAAACAATCCAAATAAAATAAAAAGTAGGCAAAAGACATGAACCAACATGTACTGGGTTGGCCAAAAAGGTCTCTTGGGTTTTTCCGTAAGATGTTACAGAAAAACTCGAATGAACTTTTTGGCCAACGCAATATATCCAGAGGACACAGATGGCAAGTGAGTGCACATGAATAACGGTCAGGGAAATACAAACTAACACCACAATGAGCTATCCTTACACACCTATCAGAACGGCCAAAAGGAAAAACTGACACCAACAAATGCCAGAGAAGATGCAAAAAAACTGGATCACTCATACATTGCTGATGAGAATATAAAATGGGTACAGCAACCCAGGAAACTGTTTTCGGCAGTTTCCCATAGAATTCAACACACAAGTACCATATCAACCAGCAACTGCACCCTTGGGTGTTTTTCCAGAGAAATAAAACCTATGTTCACACAAACATCTGTACAGGAATGTGCGTAACAGCTGTATTCCTAACAGCTAAATCTGGAAAGAACCCAGAAGTCCTTCAATGGGTGAATGGGTAAGCGAACCATGGAACACGCACGCCACAGAATACTACTCAGCCATAAAAAGGAACAAATAAACACACAACTCAGATGAATCCTGAAGGAATTATGCTGAGTGAAAAAAGGTCATCCCCAAAGGTTACATACTATATGATTCCATTTACATAACATTACTGAAATGATAAAACTGTAGAAATGGAGATCAGATTAGCGGGTGCTAGAGGTCAGGAACTGTGGCTCTATCAGGGCAGCAGGAGAGATCCTGAGGTGACAGAGCCAATTTGTGTGCTGACTTTATCAACGTCAATACGGGGGTTGTGAGACTGTACTATAGTTTTACAAAAGGTCACCAGTGGGGGAAACTGGGTAAAGGGTACACAGGATCTCTCTGTATTATTTCCTGCAACTGGAGGGAAACCTACAATTACCTCAAAATGAAAAGTTTAATTTTTTAAAAAAGCTTTCAGGGACTTCCCTGGTGGTGCAGTGGTTAAGAATCCGCCTGCCAATGCAGGGGACACAGGTTCGAGCCTTGGTCTGGGAAGATCCCACATGCCGCGGAGCAACCAAGCCCATGCGCCACAACTACTGAGCCTGAGCTCTAGGGCCCATGAGCCACAACTACTGAAGCCCATGCGCCAGGAGCCCATGCTCCGCAACAAGAGAAGCCACCACAATGAGAAGCCCATGTGCCACAAGGAAGAGTAGCCCCCTCTTGCCACAACTAGCGAGAGCCTCCGCGCAGCAACGAAAACCCAACACAGCCAAAAATAAATCTTTTAAAAAAAAAAAAAAAGCTTTCAAACAAGTTGGGGTATGGGGTTACATTAAGTCTATACACCATGACTAGACTAGTATCTACTCTTCCAACGTCTGCCACATTTCAGCAATAAATATTTCCCTCTCCAGAGATGACAGATGACCTATAATTCATTCGACTAACACTGCCATTTGACAATATACTCTTTCAACCAAGCCCATGCGCCACAACTACTGAGCCTGAGCTCTAGGGCCCATGAGCCACAACTACTGAAGCCCATGCGCCAGGAGCCCATGCTCCGCAACAAGAGAAGCCACCACAATGAGAAGCCCGTGTGCCGCAAGGAAGAGTAGCCCCTTCTTGCCACAACTAGCGAGAGCCTCCGCGCAGCAACGAAAACCCAACACAGCCAAAAATAAATCTTTTAAAAAAAAAAAAAAAAGCTTTCAAACAAGTTGGGGTATGGGGTTACATTAAGTCTATACACCATGACTAGACTAGTATCTACTCTTCCAACGTCTGCCACATTTCAGCAATAAATATTTCCCTCTCCAGAGATGACAGATGACCTATAATTCATTCGACTAACATTGCCATTTGACAATACACTCTTAGTAATCTAGACCCTAGTTATTGCATTAAACCGCACACAGGAGGAGCTGTCTCAGCAGGTAGCAAGTCTCAGCAGTAATGAGTTAGACCACGGAATTGACATGGGACAGACAAACTGACCAACAGAACACTAGAAAGCGCCCAGAAACAGACCCACGCAACCAGAAAGTATATCACAGAGGGACACTGGGTGTATCCACTAAAATGAATTCATGACCCATGACCATGGCCCCAGTTTGAAAAATACTGACTTAGAGAAACTCTTACACGGTTTGAGACTAGCACAGTTTAACAGTAACAATGTTCCTTGTAGCTTGTTTGTAATAGGAAAAAAAAAACTGTAAGCAATTCAATGCCAGAACAACCAATAAGCTGTGGGCTACTCACACCCTGGTGTACTGAACACACAGCAGTCAAAATGGATAACCTGCAACTGCAAGAACACGGCTGAATCTTAGAAACACACTGCTGAGTGGAAAGCAGTCCCAGACGATTACACATTGCATGATACACTTTTTTAAAAGCTCAAAAACAAACAAAAGTGGACAATATATGCTTAGGAATGCTTACTTAGAGGATAAAACTATACATGTTTTAAATGAGAAGGAAGCACTCAAGATTCAAAATAGCAGTTACCTGGGTTTGAGGGGATGGGGTCAAGGCAGGGCACTGGCACCGGGGAGAAGCCGCTGGGACAGGCAGCAGTACTGATGAAGTCCCCACTCTTAGAGCAAGGGGCATAGCAAGGGTGCTCATCTCATTACCATCCTTTACAACTTACAGATGTGAACTGCTTTGTACGGATCAAATTACACACAAGTAGGTAATAAAGAAGAATCAATATCAGGTAAGCCCATGACCTATAATTAAAAAAAATCTTTTAGCAATGTTCTCCTGCTCATGATTTATAAAACTTGACAGGCTGAACCCACCCCATGAGTACGTGACAGGCTGTACAAGGACAGGACGAGGTCAGGACACAAGTGCTCTAACGTCCACGGGTTCTGTCTCCCCGTCTGTACCGGAAGGCACCTGTGCATCTCAAGTGGCCTGCCATGATGCACTGACGTCTCAAAACTGGCTGTCAAGTGTGTCACGCAAGTAACCACAGTGAAAGGACTGAAGATCACGGAAGATGTACTCTCCTCACGAAGGAGCAGACGCAGTTCTCCCTGTCACCCCATCACTCGCAACTCACCTGGGTCTGAATGTGTTTTCTGAGCGTGAAGGGGGGTGGGCAAGTCCTGCCTAGCCAGCCTGAGTAATGTCTACGCAAGCGGCCCTCCCGTGAACACCAGAGGGAGGTCAGAAGAGAAACGTACAAAACTCAATGAAGTAAAGGAACTGTCTCTAGGATGGTTTTTGATCTACATTTCTGATTTTTAGGCCCAAATAATGAAGATACTATATATGGAGATGCGCTCTGAGAGCACGTACATTAAATGCACACTGACATGCATTTAAGAGACCTTCCAGAGTGTTCAACCAGCACTGACAAATGAGCACATGTGCCGGTCTAGTCTGGTCTCAGAACACTGTTAACGACAAAGGATGCTTTAAAGAAAGAGAAGGCTTAGCCAACGTGCAAGTGCTCTGCAAATTAAATTTCCTAACTCCCTAACAGCACAACCTGGCCCTGGACTGGGGGCGGAGAGGTGACAGAGAGGCCTGGTGGAGAGGACACTTAGCTGCAATCACAGGAAAGGGTGGGGGGGGAAGGAGAAGGGAGCAGGTCCCATCACTGCATCTACTACTGTGTGTCAAACTGTGCCTGGAGCTTTACACACCTCTTGTCACTTTAGCTCCACAACAGCCCTGTGAGGGAGGCACTACTACAACCCTCCCTTTACCAATTGGCACAGCAGGCTCAGAGCGCTGACATGACCTGTAAGACACCATGAGGTGCCACTTTTAGTTTCAGGCCAAAAACACAAATGGTGGGAAATCTCCGCTTTTGTTACATGGACAGATACTACTAACTGCGAGCTTTCATAAACACACTCAGGGCGAGAACTGGAATTTGCAAATACGCCAAGGCCGAGGGTTTCACAGCCCTCTCTGGAAGTTACCGGCCATCATGCTCCACCAGGAGAGTCGTTACAGCAGGAACTAGAGGCTGTGGGATTAGGAGGAGGTGGGAGGGAGTTTTGGAAAAATTGGAAAAGTCCATTTCTAGACCCTCCGGAAAAGAGGATAAAGCCAGAGGCTCTTCGATTCACCATCACCTGCCAGATCCCATCCTGTGTGGTCACCTTTGGTGGCCTGAGGCAGGGCTGGCAACTGCACAATACCAGTAGGCCGGTGGCCTCTGCCCTGACCCACCCTCCTCTCTAGTAAGCTGGGTACCCTCACCTCATCAAGGACTTAATCGCTCTGCTTCCAAGCCTCCCCTTCCCCTAAAAAGGTAATCCTCTTTCCCCTACCGAGTAAGCTAATAGCTCATTGAAAGGCCCAAGGCCAGAAGAACAGATTTCCACCAGGACAGGGACACAGTCCGCCTGGCACCTCGTATTACACTGCTGAATGAATAAAAGACTGAATGGACTTCGGCGTGCTTATTTATAAAAAGCAGAAATGGTAACCACCTGCCTACCCCCAGCTGGTTCAGATGCAATGACAAGTGGGACAGTATACCAAAAGATAATATAACTGTTTCACAACTTAACAAAAACATCACCTCGAGGGAGGACGTTATAAGGAATTTCACACCCAGCAAAGTGAGAAACCCAGGCTAACAACCTCACATCACTAAGTAATTTCATAGCCAGTGTGGCATTCAGTCCACAGACAACCCTGAAAAATTCAAAACCCCTTACGAGTGACTAAGCAAATCATTTCATCATTCCTTCTGTGCCTCAGTTTCCTCATCTGTAAAATGAGAATGTGCTCCATCTGTTTGCCCCTCCAAATCCACTCCACCCTCTCTCTTCCCCGTCCTGTGACCCACTGTGTGGACCACACTGATGAGGTCTCTTGCTTCCAGCAGACAGCACCAGCAGACTGTTTGGAGAGAGGCAGAGCAGTAGGTCAGGGTACTTCTTCCCCACCCCAATCCCTGATGGGAAACTGGGGCCGCACCCCTGGAACAAACGTCTCACCTCCTCTCAGGTGCTGTCTCCACACAACTACTTGGAAAACCAGTCCCTCCCATCACCTCTTCAGGCCTAAAGGTGGACACCTAAAGGTCCTGCTACTACTAGCCCTGGGGTACCGAACCTTTACTCCTGATTTCCCTGCCCTAGACACAGCAGTCCCTTTACTGACCTTTTCTCAAACTTTCTTAATCTGAATGTGCCACCTACTTCTTGCTGGAATCCTAGATTACACAAGAGATACCACCACCTGTATCTCATAAGGTTACAGGTTAGAAATCACGTAGCTACTAGTGCCAGGCCCCGGGCTTTAATTACCATTATAACAAACCTATGTGCGGAAATCGTTTCTCCCAATTTACAAATGAGGAAGCCGAGGCTGATAGAGATTAAGAAATTCGCCCAAGCGCACGCAAGGGTGGAAGAGCCAGAACTGGGGCCTTAGGCTCCAGACGCTATCACCGTCACCGTCAATACTTTCCCGACCACGCCATAGTTCATCAGCGTCGTCATTCCTACAGGCAAATAACTCTCTTTTAGAAATAAAATGTTATTTCTCGTGCTGGACAGCTGAACGGTGTAGCTAAAAGCGGGAGTTCTGGAGTCGTTTCAAAGTTCAAAGCCTGTCTCGCCATTTGCAGGAATTGTAATCTTGAGCAAGAGAATTCCCTCCACCAAGAGCCTCAGTTTCCTCCCATAAAACGGTAACTACACTACTTCCTTCAGCCGGTTCTTGCGAGGGTTCAATGGGATAACGGTTGCAAATCACCTGGCAAGCAGTAAGCGTTCGAAGGACGGGAGACGCGCTGATGAATTGCGCTTCGGCGGCCTTGGCGGCTTTATTACCGCCGAGGACAAGGGAGGCGGGCCTGGGCCTGGGAACCTGAGGGAAGGAGCCCGCCGCCCACCCCCGCGCTCACCTGCTCCTCCAGCCGCTCGATCTCCAGCTGGTTCTTCTCCTCTTCGTCGTACTCCCACTCGTACTCCCCCGGGGAGCTCTCGGCCGAGGAAGCCATGGCGTACTCCTCATCTCCATCGCTCTCACTCACGCCTTCCTCCTGCTGGTCCCACTCCGGCCCTACGGTCTTGTACGTCGCGGCGGCCACGGCCCGCGATAACACCTTCCTCCTCGTCCTAGCCTCCTTAGCTTCAGCCTCCTCCCCCTCGGCCTTGGGCCCGGCCTTGGGCTCAGCCTCCGCTTCCGAAGCCGATGCTGCGGCCGCCGTCGCCATCTTGCGCTTCCAGTGACTCCCGGGTCCTCACTCTGCCGCCGAAGACCCACTGAAGTAGAAGCTGCCCGCGGCGCGCGCCTGATCAAAACCGCGCTCTCCTGCCACCTAGAGAGAAACTGTGAGCCACGGATGACGGCGAAACCTCGAAATACACGAAACTCATGCTATTTTATATACTTTTAATAGTTCTTGTTGGAGGAAAAAGAACTCACTAACAGGGCATGTGTTTCGCCACAACTTCAGACAGAAGTTGGGTCCTTAGACAGGAAGTGGAAGCCATAGAGGAAGTCATGGAGTGAGCGTGATGATTGACATTAAGGGTTTGCCGCCATCTTGAGAAGGTCAAAATGATTCTTGGAGTTAATGCCTTACCGCCTATTCTGACCTGGCGCGTGGTTCAGTCCCCCCAGTAACTGAGCCTCAAATGCAGAGAAAAGTCTAAGTCCTCGGGGAAGGATCGATTGCACCATTCATGAGAAAAACTCACTTCCCAAAGAGATTCCTCTCCTTTATGTAATGCCTGGTGCCTAGCAGTTAAATACACGTGCGTTTTGTGGTTTTATAGGATCATATTCTGCAAACCAATATTAATAAACTACATTAGTAAACATTTACTTAGAATCTCTTCATTGCCATGCCTTGTCATATAAATTGTGACAGTTTGCTTTTTTATATAGAAAGAAATAGAGTCAAACATACACACTTTTTAAAATCAGGGCAAAGTATTCGTTTAGCTAAGCTTTCCACTTTGACGTAGGAAAGCTAAGCTTTCCACTTTGATGTGTCTATTTATTGCCTTTCTCCCTCATTAGCAAGCTTAATTATGTCAGAAGTTATATGTTTTTCTTTCCGTTGGATTCCCAAAGCACCCTGACAAAAAGTAGATACTCAACACATATTTGCTCAATGGATGAAAGAACTGTCCTTGAATTAGTACAAAAGGCAAGATCGAGGTTTAGAAGGACGCTGTCATTCACCTAGGATCACACAGCCAGTTAGGAGCAGAAACGGGATTCCAACTCAGGATTGTTCAAGTTTGAATCCCAATTGAGTCTAACTCTCCGGGCAACCTAGGACAAGCTACTACACCGCTCTGATCCTCAGCTTCCTAAGCTGCAAAACAGGGCTAAGAAAGGTGGACTGGTTGATCCTCTGCGCATTCCGGCGGTGGACTTTGTGAACGCAAACTTGGGTCCCGAACTCCAGCCCGAAGGCCCTCAGATCCAGAACCCATCACGGAGGACAAACCCTCCTGCGACTCCAGACCTTTGGGCTCCGCGTCCAACCCGGGCTCCGCGCCCCGCCCGCCCCGGAGGGGCGTGGTCAAGGCGGGACCAAAGCGCGTACACGTGCACGGAGCGGGAGGGCTCAGGCGCGAAGTCGCCGGGACGTTAGAGTCAGCGCGCTCCAAGCTAGGAACAGACTCGCGCACGCGCCTCGGTCTCGCACTCGGCCTGCGCAGGCGCAAGCCCGCAAGATGGCGGCGGCTGGAGCCGGACGTATGAGGCGGGCGACTTCGGCACTGCTACTCCGGGCCCCGCGTCTGCCGGTCCGGGAGCTGTCAGCTCCGGCTCGGCTCTATCACAAGAAGGTAGGAGCGGGCGGGACCGGGCGGGGGCGGGAGTGCGAGGACAACCGACAGTGCGGGCATCCTAGCGGAGGCCCGGCCTAGGAAAGACTCTGCGGGGCCTGGGAACTGCGGGGCCCGAGAGGCCCCACTGCGACCCAGGGTACGGGCCGCCCCGGGCCCCAAAAGAGAGGCCGTCCCTCGCGCGAATCCGCCTGGACTAACTTTCCCTTCCTGTGCAGGGGCACTAACCGCGCCTGAAATAAAAATGACAGCTCCTGCTCATCTAATGGCCACTGCCCGTGGGCCCGGCCTCTGGCCGCGATCTCGTGCATCCAGCCTTTAAACCCCCAACAGCCCAGGAAGCAGGGTTCTGCAATGACTTGCCAGCCCGACACACAGCGGCGCGGGGTCCGGCTTCAGCCAAGGCTACCGCCCTGGCCAGGTGACCTTGGGCAAGTCAGTGCCCTGCGCTGAACCTGTTTCCCCACTTGTCAAATGGGGTCTTATCAGCCCCCCGTACTCGAGACCATGCCTGCGGAGTCCTCGGCAGGGTGTCTGGCACAGGGAGGCCACTTAGGGTGATGTTACTGTTGCAGGAGCTCAGAGCCTCCGAGTGGAGATGGACATGTAACGAACAGTCATAACGTTTTAATTTTTGTTTTCTGTTCGGAGTGGTGGTGAGCTGTGAGTAGAGATAGGTGCATAGTTTGCAGCCTTTAACTTCCGGGGGTGGGAAGTCCCTAAACATGAGACTCTCTCACTCGGGAACCGGTTGACTAAAGAATGCGGTGAATCAACCCGGGGCAGAAAGTCCAGATTGGACATTATCTTGTAGGTCCTTGGGCTTGGAGTCAAAATCCGTGGTTGGATAGCTGGGGTGGAGGTGGGGGAGGGGACTGGAAAGATCGGGATACTTACTGCTAACTAGTAAACAAGCCTCAAGGTTTTTAAAGCCTTCCGTGTGCCAGTTTGAATAGATGTTTATTCTGTTCAGGCTTCCGCGCGTTTCCCCACGGACTTCACTCCTCCCCGCCCCAGGGATGTGTGTTGTTGACACAAGCCTTTCTACCACCAGGGTGCGCTGCTGCACCAGAGAGATTTCAGGGCCCTGAAATACAGTAATGAGATATTTATTATTTATTTTCGCACACAAAGGGACGTATTCCATAGCCTTGTTCCTCCTGTAACAGTCTCCTTGAGGCTTCTGGGAAACCCTTCCATTTCTGGACCATACTTACTTTTAGGATTTTCGAATAGTAATCATTACCCTTTGAGAACAGATTTTCTTTGGAAATTACAAAAATGCTGTTTGAGCCCAACTCTGGTGACTTGGGTGGTTAAAGGTCAAGTAATTATTTGTGGTTCAAAACCCTGCGGAATTAAGACAGGATTTTGCTGATTTTTTGCCACTCTCTGGAATCTCTGAATTCATTCCCAGGTGAAATTTGGTATTTAGTGATGGCCTGCCAGGTTCAGCTTGCTGACTTCAAGGACTTTGCCATCAAAGTCGGGGAGACCAACAGCAAAAAAGAGTGACTGTGATTTCTGTTCACCCTCTCGTTTCAGGTTGTTGATCATTATGAAAATCCCCGAAACGTGGGGTCCCTTGATAAGACATCTAAAAATGTCGGAACCGGACTGGTGGGAGCGCCAGCGTGTGGTGATGTCATGAAATTACAGGTACCCCTGGTTCCCATCTTTACTGGTGGTAACGGTGACCCCTTTGCTCGTACAGTGCTCCGTAGTTGACAGCATTTACGTGTACAGCATTGCATCTGGTCCCCATCTCAATTCCTGTGAGATGGGACAAGTCAGTGTTATAAATGACTCGAGCAGGGGCTGAATGCTAGTCACACTAGTAAACTACGCTGACCCTTTCTGACACAGTGAACTGATCTCACCTTTGTGCTCACTGTACCAGCCTAAATTCCAGTTTAGCTAAGTGAAATCTTTTGTGAATTTTACCAATCAAAGGAAAACCACAACTGTTCAGTTAGCAATCCCCAAAGAGACAGGAAACGCAATAAATCAAACCTCCCCCACGTTGGAGATGACATGCAGGTAGTGCCCGGCGCTCTGGGTGAACCATAGCTTTCTCCACATCTCCTTCGTCACCGTGGTGGGCAGCTCGCCAGACAGCTTCATGACTATCTTGGAAAACAGAAACAAGGCAGGAGTGAACTACTACATGCAGTCTGGCGCCAAAGGAAAAAGCATTATCCAGAGACCTTTACTGCAGACTCTCCCGGTGTTTAAAGACGCACATTGACCCAGCAGCTGGGAGGAGAACCTCATAGCCAAAAATCAGGCTAGGGTTGGGGGCGGCAGGAGGCATATTTTTTGGTTGATCTTTACTAGCTAGGCCTGTATAATCCTGTATAGTTCCTGCTTTTATCTTCTCATCACTGAGCTCTTTGGAATAGAGGAAACTCAGTAATTAGTGCCCAAACTTTTAAGTGCGGAAAGCAGGACCAAAGCTGTCAGGGAGGGAGCGCCCCGTGGGCCTCCATGAGCACCAGGTTCTATGGGGCACACCAGAACCTCTGCTAACTCCTGCCTCTTTTCTAGATTCAAGTGGATGAAAAGGGGAAGATCGTGGACGCCAGGTTTAAAACATTTGGCTGTGGTTCTGCGATTGCCTCCAGCTCGCTAGCCACCGAATGGGTAAAGGGGAAGACGGTAGGTTCCTGCAAACTAGAATTAAGTCACATTCTCCACAAACCTGGCTCTCAGTTAAGGGAAGGGTCTAGTGAGTGTAAACAAACAAACCAAAAACCTAAGTTTTTTTTTTCTAAATATGCTAAGAATTTTCTTTTTCATTTTGCTTACAGAGGTTTTTATTAAATTCTTCTCCACGTTGGGAATTACGGATAATTTTAAGTGTTTTTTAGTTTGGGGTTTTTTGTTGTTGATCATTTTTATTTGGGGGTTTTGGTGGTGTTTTGTTTTTAACTAAATCGAAAAAAGATCCTCACTTCCCCCTCTAACACAATAGAAGTGAAAACAAATCTTTGGCTTTCTCCAGGGTCACCGCTGTTATCATTTCTTAGAAGTCTAAGTCTGCTCTGGGGGCAGTTCTGTTGTGGTTTGTTTTGTTTGTTTCCTCCCATTGTGCTTCAGGAGGGAGTGCAGGTGGCTTACAAGGATTCATGAAATAACAAACTAGCCTTTCTAAAATCCTGTTGCCATTAAAACCTCTCAGAAAAACCAAACTGCAGGTGCTCACCTTTGCAGCCCCAAGGGCCCAGGTTCTGGGAGCTGAGTCACAGAGGTGTGTGCCAGGCCTCTGGGAGCTGAGTCACAGAGGTGTGTGCCGCCGGCTCCCCGTGGCTCAGGGCCTCCTGGCCGGCAAGTTCCTCAGGGCCGGGGAAGCAGAGACCTAACCTGTTCTGGCCGGAGGTGGCTGTGAAGTGATTTGTCCAGAACTATCCTCAGGGAAAGAGGAAATGAGACAGGGCACCTGTGCTCCCAGGGCCTGGTCCCGTGAATGTGATCAGAAAGTGGGGACAGGGCCTTTCTCAGACCCTGAGAGACTCCCATCTGAGTTTCCAGCAACAGAAGTTGAAGCATAATTCAGTGGAGTTAGTGGACTTGGGAGATTGGGGGGCAGGGGGGGAAATCGCTTTCCTTAAGGCAGCGGGGCTCCGTTCCATGTAGGCCTGCCTCCTGTTATGCCCCTGGGCTCTCGACAAACCCCAGGCATCCTTTTTAGTCTGCCTAGAGGAGAAAGGTTCTCCTTGGGGCAGGGGATGAGCCCCAAGAGCTGTCCTTCCAGAAGCTGTCTGTGCCATTGGCCTGGGTGCTGCCAGCCTGGGTGCCACCCCTCCCGCCTCCCTGACGCCATCTAGCACTTAGGGTTGACGGGATTTATTCTGAACATTTAGTATAAGGACACCAGAGAAGCTGAGAGTCACAAAACCAGCGTAGAACATCACTGCCTTTTAAAAAAGGCTCAAGTTGCTGGCCTCAAGCAGATCCCTCAGAGACTCCTCCCAGGGTCCACTCCTGGCTCGTGGCAGCATCTCTGCGGGCCTGGCTCACCCCAGCTGAGCAATGCAGGTGCGTATACTTCGTACTTGAGGAGCCCAGCTGCAGCCTGGACGTGGAAGTGGGAGTCCTCTGTCTGGGGTTATTAAATGGAAAGCGTCCCCCACCACCACCCTGTCGTGGGGGCCTCTTTGGCCCTTTTTATTTTCTGTTCCACCAGACAGAGCATCACTAAAACTTCCCGTCTGTCCCATCTGCCTCTCAGGTGGAGGAAGCCTTGACCATCAAAAACACGGACATTGCCAAGGAGCTGTGCCTCCCGCCTGTGAAACTGCACTGCTCCAGTAAGTGTCCCCTCCAGGATGCCGATGGGCTCGGACAGTTAGGGCAGTTTTGTAATGGCATCCACTTGATTTGTGACAGGGGAACGGCGAGTCCTTTTGGGTCGAGGAGTCCACCTTTACAGCCTCCGAGGGTTACAGCTCATGGAGTCCGTTCTCACAGTCTCCAGAGGGTTAGAGCCCAGGGTCTCACTGCGGCCTCCAGGGGAGTCCTGCGGGGGTGGTGTGGCCTCACTTCTAACCCTCAGGAACGTCCTCCAGTCCCCAGAGGTGTCATTACCTCTCCCCACACAGAGGAGGAAACGAGGGCTCAGGGTAAAGCCCCCCAGTCGCACAGCTCCTCAGTGGGAGGGCCAGAGTCTAAACCCCAGTCTTTGATTCCAGAATCTGTGCTGTTCACCCGGCTGTGGTGAAGTTGGGACCAGTAAAGGAGAAAATGCCGCTTTCTCCGTAATCCTGTTTGTTGTGCATTTCCTCACTTCCTTTCCAGATGCCGTCACTGTCGGGGTCTGCATCTGTGCTTATGCAATGACTAAGCCCAGTTGTGCAGTCTCCCCTCTGCACTCTCCCTAAGAGAAAGCCCAGATGCCTAAAGGCTTATACTTGGCTTTCCATTTCAGTCTAAAGCTTTTCAACTCTCAGCCTTCTAGGGGAAGGAGGTTATGGGAAACAGTAGCCTAAACTTATTGATGGAGATTTACTGACCAAATTAGTTAAAAATCAGCAGAGGGCCAGGCCTCCTGCCAGGGTAGGACTCACAAGAGAAGAAGTGAGTGCCGCGGCAGGGATGGAGGTCTGCTGAGACCCGAGTTCTTTCCACTTGCGCTGGAATTTCAAATACCTGTAAATAAAGGCCATAGCTTGTAAACATTTTCACATGGTTTCAGAGGAACCCCCCGCCTTTTCATTAGGCCTTCTTGGGTACTGAAACCTTTAGCCAACGCTCTCTGCTGTCATTCCAGCTCTCTCAATGTTTATTTTCCCCAAAGCCTCCCTTTTAATATCGACTCCAAAATAAAAGTTTCCCCACTTGGGATCACTAGAGAGTGCCGGCAAATGCCATCCCAGGCACAAACTGCCACGACCTAAGTAATGCCATCCAGCGCCACCAGCGTCCACCGCATGTATCCTGACTTCCCTGAGAGCAGCTGAGAACTGACGTCTGTGTGTCCCTCCTGTGCGTCAGACACTTCATGTATAAAGCCCTCACCCTATCCCAGCAAGGAAACATGATCGCCCAAGAGGCTAAGGAGCTATCCTAGAACCTCGGGTATTTGCCGCACAGTCTGTCCCCAGAGCCGCCCCGCAGGAGGGATCCGGCTCAGGAAACAGCCATCGGCCTGCAGGCCTGCTCCTCGCCCAGCACCCTGGTGAGGTGACTCTGTTAAGCCTGTCCCAGCACCACTACCTCAGCTCTTAAAGATTCTCTTCCTAAGACTGTTCCTGCAGATTCTAGAAACTTAGGCTCTCTTTCGTTCTCTTACTTCCAGTGCTGGCTGAAGATGCCATCAAGGCCGCCCTGGCTGATTTCAAACTGAAACAAGAACCCAAGAAAGGAGAGGCGGAAAAGAAATGAGCTCCCGGCGAAGCTTCTCGCAGGTCACATGGGCTGCTTACCACCCCCCCCGCCCCCTGCCCCCACGCCGTGCAGTCACATAGGTGTTCAGAAGCCCTCACACTACAATAAAAGCACTATGAGATCCGCACAGCATTTGCTGTTCACGTTGTAGCTCTAATGCAAGCAAAATACACAGTCTCGTTGTTCTGAATCCTGTGGTTTCCTGCAGCTCACTTTCATCGCCTTAATCTCGTGTATGTCTATTTCGAATTACGCATATGGCCCCCAAACTGAAATCGGTAGGTTTGGGCAGTCGTGAAGTGCACAAACACCTAATTTTACCTGAATCTACTTTGGGGAAGGTTACCAGTAGAATGCCTTGGTAGGACCAAATACTGTACATAAAACAGATTTGCATATATATAATAAATAAAGGAATATAAAGCAGTGTTTGCCTCTGGTAAGCCTTGTCTCTTGGGTCCCTCACTCACCTCACAGGGCTGCCCTCAGCCCCTGGGGGTTTGTTCACAGATGCTGGACAGTGATGACTCGTGCACCTTTCCCAGCAAACTGGGCAGTAAAGAACACGCATGGAGATTTTAACAAAGCCAGATGTCGATAATGTTTTCTGAAACAAGGCGGAAGATGAAAGGAGATGGCCATCACTTTTCATTCTTTACAATATAACAGGCTGACAACTCAAAGTCAGTCCAGAAGATTCTGTCTGTAATTTCACTAGTTTGTGAAATCCTGAAATCTGAGCAACAATGGCTTGGACGCTACCCTAAAGCTGTGGACCAAATCCACAGAGGCCTGAGGGATGAGATTTAGATGCCGACTCCTAGGCCCGGGGTTCTGCTGTAGGTCTCGTCAAGTAGTTCCAATACCCGACTCTTGAGAACCTCCTGGGTGGTTCTGTGTGGAGGAGGGTGAGCCAAGCCCCTGGGAAGAACCTTCTTTTGTCCACACCTGCACAGCTGTGACAAATAGTTCACTGGGAACCGTCTACGTGTACAGTGACCTCAGGTTTAAAAACATACGTCCCTGACTCAGGGACAAGTAACAGCTGTTCTAACCACTGTTCCTCCTACCCATCTGGCCCCAGGGTGGACAGGCAGGGGGTGCCATGCTGAGGCGCCCACAGTCACGCACCAGCTAAAAGCCCCACTAAAGGCCCAATTTTCTAGTGAAACATGATCTCAAAATGCCAGCTAAGACTCAAATCTCCAACTTCAAAAGTAAGATGCTTTTGTTTTTCCTGATGTTCAGGCATAGGCTGGCTGCCTCTTCTCTTAAATATACCTTCTTTGTTTAAAAAAAAAAGCAAAAAAAAAAAACAACTCTGGGTTCTGGGGAAGGACACTGAACTTCAAAGGCCCTTCCCCCACCCCACCCCCCAGCCTGCGGGGAAGCCCACAGAGCAGGGCCTTCATCAGAATCTCAAATTAGAGCTGCTGGGTGGAGCCATGTCACATTGTCCCATGTGGCATGTTCTACTGTTTAATTCACAGTCCCTCTAAGGCTGCGCTTCTCTCTTTATTATATGTGACCGCCCTGCAATTCCCCACCGCTGTTCTTTGTGACTTTTTTAAATGAGACATTTTTGTCCCGGTTACATCCTCTGAGAGCTGAGGCTAAATTCTACACATCAGAAGCTGCTTGTAAACAGCCACGGCAATATTACCAGAATAGCCCAAACCTCAAAATATGTGGACGTGCAGCTAAAAGAAATGAATATTTTCTTTGAAGTTCCATTAAGAACACAGCTAGTTTCAACCACGCGAGGGCACCGTGTCCCCTTCCTTGGGTGAGCTCAGGTCCAGAGATCTTGGCATCCTGTGGACCTCAGCACCTCCACATAAACGCTTCCAAGGGGGACCCCGCCGTGTAACTTACAGCAGGCTCACACACCCGTGCTCTGAGCCAGACTCTTATATTTGTAATCCCGTCCATTCTCAGGGTGGCCCCCTGGGGTGGGCGTTATTTCAAACAAGGAAACTGGCTCAGGAGGTCAGCAACTCCCAAGCCACGAGGTTGGGCTTGGGCTGGGTGACCCCAAAGGCCATGCTTCTGCCTCATTTCCTTCTGGCAGAACTCAACACCGTCCGAGGCTCACCTGTGCCTTGAGCATTGGCGGGAAGGTGAATGCCCACGCAGGGTGAGCCCTGATCCATTCATTTGGCCAACTCACCTCCACGCGCCACGGCCCTGGCTGCGCCTCAGTCATCCAGGAGCCCAGTTTAACTCCAACGCCTGATTAAATCTGATGCTGTGTGGGTGGGGCTTGGGCACTGGCATTTTTTCAAAGCTCACCAGGAGTTTCCAGGGTGCAGCCTTGAGTGAGAACCACTGTGAAGTACTCTGCAAAGCAGTTTGCTGAAATGATTTCCGTGGGGACTCAAGGTCCTGGGAGAGGGTGTCACTTCCCATCTCCAACCTCCCTCTCTGCCCCTCCCACCCCACACATCTGCCTTAGTCTGGGCCTCCATCGTCTCTCTCCTAGCCTCCGCATTGGCCTCCCTGCCTCCAGCCTCACTGCTGGGATCCATTCCCCACTCTGACCCTGTCCCTCCTCTTTTTGAAACCTGTCCATGGCTGCCCGCTGTCCTTCCGACAAATTCCAAACCTCCTACCACATCGATCACTTAGCTCCAGCCACACTGAACCTTCCCTTCAGGCCCTATGCTGCACCCCCCGCCCGAATGCCCTCGCCAGGCATCTTCCCTTAACCTCCACTCAGCCTAGGAGCCTCATCTCAGATCCCACCTCCCCTGGGAAGTCTCCCCTGATTCTCCCAGGCTGAGCTAGGTGCCCTCTCTGTTCCTACAGTCTCTTGTCCTTCCCTGAGCCCGTAAATATCATGGATGGGTTTTGTACTTTACTCTTTTCTTATCTTTCTATATCATTACTCAGAGACTCTTTTTTTTTAATAATTTTTTTTCAATTTTAAACATAATATACTATTTTCAAAAATTCAAACAGCCTGAAAGGGAACAGGATGATATATAAGTTTCCTTGCCACCCCTACTAATTCCCCAATCTCCCTCCTCAGAGGCAATCTCTGGTACTTGTTTCTTAGGTGTCCTTCTGGAAATTTTCTAGGCATATCCAACCATACAAGTGTTTAAATAGACCCTGTTTTTTACACTAATGGTAGCAGACTACATATACTTCTATATCTTTCTGTTTTCCTCTTAGCTGTATTTCTCCATATCAGTTCCTGTAGACCTGCCTCATTCTTATTAATAGCTACCCAGCATTCCATGTATGATGGTTCATAATTTAGTCTTCTACTGATGACAGCAATTCAATTATGGGACCCAGCTTCTGGTACAGCTCTTGACTTACTAGGGGCTCCATGAATGCTTACTGAGTGGATGGATGATGGATGGATGCATGGATGGGTGGAGGGTATGTGAGTGGATGGATGGGTGGGTAGATGGATGGGTGAGTGGGTGGGAGGATGGCTGGATGGAGAAACAGAGGCTCAGAGAGGTGAAACGGCTTGCCTCAGATGACACAGCAAGGAAGTGGTAGGTTAGAGCTCCAGCTGACGTCCTCTGCCCACCTCCCACCCCCACCATGGCTATGACCACATCTCTAATGTAACCTTTCCTAGATGTTATTCCTGGATTCTGGCCACTTGGGACCACACCAAAATGCACTTTCACAGCTTCCCATTAAGAACTGTCCTGTCAAAACTAGCTGTCTCTATCATGGCATCTTCTTAAAAGGCCAAGCAAATGAGGGGTGACTTTTGATGACTAAGGCCCCTTGAACTTGAGACAAGAGAGGAGACTCTATGTCCATCCTCGTAATGGGACAGAAGACTTTCGGGTCCCACTGAGTCTTGGTAGAGTTAGGGGGACCCTGCAGATGAGCCCCAGCCCCAGCCGGAAGATGGATGTGAAGCACATCTCTCATTGGTGGCTTTGGGGCCTGTCCACTTGTTTCCTCCATCCCTCAAGATGGTATCAGCCAACCTCCCCAGAGAAGACCGTCTCTGCCCAGCAGCAGGGTACAGCAGAGTGAGGTGGGCGCGCTGGTGTCAGAGCCGGTGGGTTCAAACGCCGCCTACCCCGTGTGACCTTGAACAAGAGACTTCAACCACCCCAAATCTCCGTGTATTCACCTGCAAAATGGGACGATAATAGTACCTACCTGGTCTGGTTGACATGACCATTAGATGAGATGAAGCATGTAAAGCATGTGGCATATAAAAAAGAGTGCAGGGCTTCCCTGGTGGTGCAGTGGTTAATCCACCTGCCAATGCAGGGGACACGGGTTCGAGCCCCGGTCCGGGAAGATCCCACATGCCGCGGAGCAACTAAGCCCGTGTGCCACAACTACTGAGCCTGCGCTCTAGAGCCCGCGAGCCACAACTACTGAGCCCATGTGCCACAACTACTGAAGCCCAGGCGCCTAGAGCCTGTGCTCCGCAGCAAGAGAAGCCACTACAATGAGAAGCCCGCGCACCGCAACAAAGACCCAACGCAGCCACAAACAAAATAAATAAACAAATTTTAAAAAAAGAAGAGTTCATAGACGTTACTGTGATTGTCATGATTACGCATGACTCTTCAGCCCCAGCTACATACCAGACACAGTTGCTGCGTGTTTTATATAGATTAGCTCATTTATTTTGCACAAAAGTCCTAAAATTCTGTGATTATCCCATTTTACAGATGAAGAAACTAAAAGGTAGAGGGATGTGTCCAAGATCACAGAGCCAGGAAGTGGCTGCAGCAGGATTCCAGCCCAAGCTCTCAGCTTGCGACTGGTCTCTTCTCTCTACTGCTGTTACCATTATTATTATTAGCATCGGTCTTATTATTCCTCATAGCAACTGTCACTACTACTGCTACTGTTACTGGTTTTAAAATACTA
The DNA here is from genome assembly GCF_003031525.2 of Neophocaena asiaeorientalis asiaeorientalis. Classification (NCBI taxonomy): domain Eukaryota; kingdom Metazoa; phylum Chordata; class Mammalia; order Artiodactyla; family Phocoenidae; genus Neophocaena; species Neophocaena asiaeorientalis. The sequence goes on along the minus strand of NW_020172781.1, from coordinate 5,247,790 downwards.
TAGGGAATTCCCTGGCGCTTCGGTGGTTAGGACTCGGTACTTTCACTGCCGGGGCCCAGGTTCAATCCCTGGTCCGGAACTGAGGTTCCGCAAGTCACGCAGCATGACAAAATAAAGTTAAATTAAAAATTAAATGGAATTAACACAATACAATAAAATAAATGTAAAGTAAAATACTATGACTTCCAGGCTTCCAATCTATGATGTCTTTGCCTTGAGACGCACCCTCCCAGCAAGGCCTCCAAAAGTACAGAAAGTCGTCGTCTGGCTGTCCCTGTGCAGGGGACACACAGAAGTGACTTCTGTCCCACGTGGCTTGATGGGCAAGCTCACTCCACAGTGCTTGGTCAGACACAGGGCACAGCCTCAAATACCACCAGCACCCTCCCCGCCCAGCTATCTTTGGAAATGTCGTGTTAGACACTCCAGCCCCTGGCCTCACCTCAGAGAAGCCCAGATCCCGGAATAACTCCAGAAGGCCCAGGCCCCCCAGGTGAGGACAACCCTTAATGCCCCAGAGCTGCTGGTGCAAAAGAGGTTCCAGGGGCCTCCATCTTGCCCCCCGGGGCCTCAGGCTGATGGATCAGAGGGAGCCCCAGTGGGGAAATCAGGCTGGACCCCCCCAAACACCTCCCATCACACACGGCCCCTTTGAACCGAACCACGGGATATGAAGGTACAACCTTGGATGGGGACCTAGGGACATGGGTTCTAATCCCAGCTCTGCCATGAGCTCTCTATGGGACTGTAGGCAGGTACATAACCTCTTTGAGTCTTGATTTCCCTTCCTGAAAAATCAGCAGGATACTAGCTCCTAAGTCAGAGGTCTGTTGTAAGGATTAAAAGAATGATCCCATGTAAAGTAAAAAAAAAGCACAGTGCCAGGCATGTAATAAGCACTCAATAAATGCTAGCTATCATCCCATCATCATCGTCCCTGTCATCACCACCATCACCCCCATCATCAACACCACCCCCATCATCCTCACCATAACCAGCCTCGATACTGTCACAGTCGTCACTGTCATCATCGTCACCACCACCATCGCCATCGCAATTGGCAACATCGTCATCACCAACATCAGCGGCAGCGACACTGTCACCATCGTGGTCACTGCCACCATCATTGTCACCAACGTCACTGCTATGGACTACATTGCACCCCCCTCTCCCCCAAATTCATATATTGAAGCTCAAACCTCACTGTGACTATATTTGGAGGTAGGGTCTTTAGGAGGTAATTAAGGTTAAATGAGGTCATAAGGGTGAGACCTTAAAAGCAGAGGTCTCTCCACACACGCTCAGAGGCCATGTGAGGACAAAGCGGCCATCTACTGGCCAGGAAGAGAGCTCTCACCAGAAACTGAGCCCTGTCAGAACCTCGACCTTGGACTTTCCAGCCTCTAGAACTGTGAGAAAAGAAATTCCTACTGTTTAAGCCGCGCCATCTGTGGTATCTTGTTATGGCAGCCCGAGCGGGCTGATTCATCCACCATCACCATCATCATCACCATCGTCGTCAGTATCGACACTATCACCAACGTCACCAACACCATCGTCATCACGGTCGTGATCATCAGTATCAACTTTATAAACACCATCATCACCTTCACTGTTACAGGTCAGATGCCCCAGAAAGTTGACTCTTAGATGGAGTTAACGTGCAGGGTGTTTATCCAGGAGTGTTCCTGGGATCAACACCTGTGGAAGCCTGGTTTGGAAAGCAGGAGTGGGCAGAGGGAGAAGGTGGGCAGCAGGGCAGCCCCACCAAAAGTCTCCGCTGACCCTGTGGGGAGCTCTAAATCTGATGGCCCCTCGGAGTTGTCCAGGCCCCTACCACTTACTATCTCTGAATTTTATCACAATATTGGGTTTGAGACTTCATCTTCTCCCTCTTTCTTCCAAAGGAGATTTGCATCTTACAGGAAGACGAGCGAAAAGCCAGGCTTAGTGTAAATCATTAATGGTGGAATCCCAGGCATCTGCTGGGCTTACCATCTGGCGGCAAAGGAGCTTTAGGGGAGTTTCTCACACTGTCTCATTTGCCCTTCAGCCCTGGATTCTCACTCACTTTCCCACCACAGCAGGCCCCTGGGGACCACCTCCCTTCAAGTGGGTGCTCGTCCCTTCCAACCCCGAAGGCTCGGGCCAGCGTGGCCCTGATTCCTGGCAAGTCTTCTGGGGCGGCCGCCGGGATCTGAGTCTCCTCTCGACCTTTCCCACTCTTTTTCCTAAGAAGCTGAACCAAAGGACAAGCTGCTCGTGCAGGCCAGTCCTTTTCTGGCTGAGCAGAGGGCCTCAAGGGACAGAGCCTGGGTCCGCGAGGCCTGCGCAGAGCGGCTATGGGCAAGTGTGGGCCTCTCCCATTTGTCCCCCTCCGACGGTCAGCCTGGGAGGGGCCGTTGCAGGGTGAAATGAGACCATATAGGCGAAGTGCCCAGGACAGCCGGGCACACAGTAGGTGCTTATTAAATGCTCATTAATCCACAAGACAGGCCCTTAGCAGGCACCACAGGGCAGGAGAAGGAATCACGAGGGGGATCTCGCCCCCTGATTAATATCAGGCAACAGCTTCCCATCAAGCCTCTCTCCGGCCTCCAAGGCCCTGCCTGTCCCCGCTTTTGCCTCCCTCAGCCCACTGGCCTCCCTGCTGTCCCTCAAACTCACCAAACTCATTCCCACCGCAGGGCCTTTGCACTGGCTGGTCCCGCTGCCTGCAGCCCTCTTCCCAGAGCTTCTCAGGGCTGCCGCCTGCATCCAGGTCTCACTTCAAATGCCACCTCCCCAGACAGGCCTCCCCCATCCACCCTGGCATGACACCGTTCATAGCCATCCCAGAGCGTATCGCTCTGGATTTCTCTTCCTCAGGGAAAGCATGCCTGAGGATTCATGAAATCTCGGATGCCTAGAACGGTAACCGCATACAATACAGGAGTTGGTGCCAAAGCCTTATTCTGGCCACAGTCCCTGGAAAAAGCTAGGAGGCAAGACGCCCGTTCCTTACTCGCTGGGCAAACCTTTCTCCCTCTCTGTATCTGCGGTTCCTCTGTCTGCAAAACCAGGGGGCTGAACCCAATGCCTCCATACTCCCTTCCAGCTCAAACAAAAAGATTCCACATCCTTGGATAACTTCTCATTTTAGCCCATAACGAGCTCACGCCAGAACATGATTCATCTCTGCCGCTTTTGCCTAGCAACCCAGCCCTTCTCCCCACACCCCGGACCAACCCCGCCCCCACCAAGACAAATTCCTGCCTCACCACACGCCGCCCCGCGCCCACCCCTCCTCCGGCACCCCAGAGAAGAATGCGGGGCTGCAAGATCCTCCCCTGTCTGTCTGCCACCAGCATTTTAATGCACCCTCAGAATGTCTCGAGCTATGTCTGGAACCAGATGGGGAGGGGGGCTGGTCCCCCCTGGGATTAGCACAGGAAACGGCAGCAGAAGTCAGGCAGGCGGAAAGCGCTGACCCAGCACGGGGAGATCATTTCTATTCTGATGCCTCACCCTCCTCTACCGTCAGGCTCCTCGGGCCTGGAAAAGTGTCTGTGTTTAGGGAGAGAGAAAGAAGGGACAGGGAAAGTGGACGAGAGAGAGCGAGGTTCCAGGCTTGAGGCAAAATCAGTTCACCCAGATTGTCCCAGGGATGTCTCCATCCAGTGCCCCACGGTGAGAGAAAAGAACTGTCTCATCTTTGTAGAGACTGGAAAGCATCTGATAAACTTCAATACCCATCTGCAACTCAAAAATCCTGGCAATCTAAGAATAGAAAGGAATTTCCTTAACTTGAAAAGAGGACATTTACCAGAAAACTACAGCAAACATCATGCTCATGGGAAAACTTTGGAAGCACTCCCATGAAGATAGGGACAAGGCAAGGATGTTCACCTCCACCATCACCTCCACCATCACCTCCACCATCACCTCCACCATCACCTCCACCATCACCTCCACCATCACCTCCACCATCACCTCCACCATCACCTCCACCATCACCTCCACCATCACCTCCACCATCACCTCCACCATCACCTCCACCATCACCTCCACCATCACCTCCACCATCACCTCCACCATCACCTCCACCATCACCTCCACCATCACCTCCACCATCACCTCCACCATCACCTCCACCATCACCTCCACCATCACCTCCACCATCACCTCCACCATCACCTCCACCATCACCTCCACCATCACCTCCACCATCACCTCCACCATCACCTCCACCATCACCTCCACCATCACCTCCACCATCACCTCCACCATCACCTCCACCATCACCTCCGCCATCACCTCCGCCACCTCCACCATCACCTCCATCAGCACCTCCGCCACCTCCGCCACCGCCATCTCCACCCACGCCCACCAACATCATGATCACCTTATCACCATCACCTCCACCACCCCATCCCCACCGCCATCATCTCCACATCTATCACCAGCATCACACAAAAAACAAGTGAAGGGCATAGACTGGAAGTGAGGAAACTGTCACTCACGGCTGGATCATCTACCTAGAGATCGTTCTCGAATGAACACTGACTGAGTCAGGTGATCTGTGCTGGAGACCAGACTCCGCCGTTACCTTTCTGGGTGGCTTTGGGTCTGTTTCCCCATTTGTAGCTGGAGTGGTAGGACTATACCAATTGTTTGCAAACTCTGCTCCCCTGAGCCCTAGGGGCCCCTGCAGAGGCAGAAAAGGGGGCAAACAGGTGCCCTCTGGGTATCCCAACCCCCCCTTCCAGGATGCAGCTCTGCTTTCATTTAACTTAGGATTCCTAGGAAGAGTTTGTTCAAACACAGGATTCTGCAGCTCAAAAAGCTGAAAATCAGTGGGTACCCCACCAATACACGTGGAAACTAAGGATAGAAACAGGTAATTCATAGGAGAGGAACTCCGTGAGGTTAAAAGCTCCTCTCTTACCTGTAATCAGAGAAGCGTAACAAAAACAACAATGGAATACCACTTCTCATCTCTTTGACTGGAAACTCCCAGTGTCGTCAAGGGTATGGGGAAACGGAACCACCCTTAGACCAAGATAGGAATGGAAATTGGTGATGCATTTTGGAAAAGTCATTTGGCAGGAACTCTGAAAACGCGATGCTTGTACCCTTTGCCTCGGCAAGCCCCCCAGTAGGACCTGGTGTCTGCAAAGACACCCACGTGCAGGATGGCCTGGGAACGACGTGATGACTCAAGGGCTGTCCAGCTCTGCCGCCTGTGATCCCCGTTCTCAAGCTCGCCCAGGTCCCACTCTGCCCGACACCTGACCCAGAGGCACCCTGAACTGGCTCTGTTCTAGGGATACCTGGAGCCCAGGTAGCAGAAGTCTGGGCTCACACTTCAAACAGGTGACTCCCAGGTGTGAGTCCCCTACGCCAGGGCCGCCCTTTCCCCTAACGTTAGATAGAACACAGACCACAAGGAGGATGAGCTGCCAGGCCAGACCCAGGACCTGAGCCCTCTCCCAACTCACCCGCTGTGTGACAAGTCCCTTCGCCCCTGGGGTACCGCATCCGTCAACAATTTACTGCTCAGGGACGCTCCCTCGTTGGTTCAAGGAAGCTGATCAAACCGACTTCGTAGTGATTTTTCACATGAAATCATTTATGTGAAAAGCAAACTGGGAAATGTTGACGATAGTTTTTATGTCCAGACCCTTTCCCCAGAAGCGAATCCTCTCTGAATATCCTCCCACTCAACAGGTCTACCATCTCCTTAAGCCTCCCGCAGCAATGGGCACATAAGGGGTTTCCCTTTTTGTCACTTATTCTAAACAACGCTGGCACCAACATCCCATCTCAGGGCGCACACACAGGTATTTCTGTAGGCAGATTCCAGAAGAGAATCTCTGGGGCAAAGGACAAGGACACAGACAACCTTGGTAGATGTTGCAGTACGACCCTCCAAAAGGCCCCCCTCTCTCTCCCCGCAGTCTACTCAAAACCAGACAGTGCGGAGATCAGATCCGTACAAAGATGAGATGTTCTTCTCTTGTGAGAGTCCAGGGGAAAAATTCAGAAGTGTCTCTAACTGGCTCCCCAGTGGCTGGCCCGGTCCTTCCAGCCAGAGCTCGTGCTACGGGCCAGGCTGCAGGGAAATCGGCCCTCGGGCCCAACCGGCTCAACTTACCTTAGATGGAAAAGGGCTTCCTGAGACTGAGGGTTTGTTCAGATGCTGGAGAGACCGTCAAAGGAGCTGGGAGAACTCGTCCAGGGGTCTCTTAACGTGGGGGGAGGTTGATCTCCCTGGGGATGGATTCGAGAGGGTAAAGAAGCCAGGTTCTTCCAAGATCTTCTCGTCCAAGAATTGAGCGATTCTTTTTGCTTCAGGAAAAATGGCGTCCTGCAGCCCCTCCCCCAGCTGCTGACAATAACGGCTCACACGGGAACAGAGTTCGAGGCCCGCAGGTGGGTGGAATCTGAAATCCAGATCAAGCCTCCTTCTTTCCTTTGTGGGAGAGGCAGCTGAGGTCTAGAGAGGGTGAGCGACTTTCCTCAGGCGGCACAGCCAGGGACTGGGCAGAGCCAGACCTCCACCCCGGGGCTCCAGACCCAGGGCCAGTGCCTGCCTGGGTGCCCACCTCCAAGTTCACGCCTCCAGAGAGCTCAGGGCTGTGAGCTTGACCCTGGACCCGGTGGACTCTCGGCGGCGTCCCCATGCAGCGTCCGGGGCAGGAGCAAAGCGTTGGCTGGCGTTCGACAGACTAGCTTGGTCATTCCCGGGCCACGTGGCCTCGCAGGCCCCTTCAGCACACTCGGTAGCGAGGGGAGACAGGCCGCCTGCTGGGCGGTGGCGCAAGGGGCTGGGGTGCCACCCTGCCCCCAGCGGAGTGCCCGCCCCACGCAAGGCGCGCGCAGGCGCAGTTTGTGAACAGGAGGGGCCAGACTCCGCTGCCCGTGGTGGTCAAAGCCCTCTTTCCTGCCTTTCCTCCTCGCAGACCACGGTGGGTGCAGCCCCCGGCAGCTGTGGTGACGCCCCTGCCACCCGCTGAGCTGTGGGGTCACATGGAAGTCTGGACACATTGGCTTTGGGCCCCCTCCTCCAACCCCATTATTCTGCATTCATGCGCTCATTCATTCATGAATAGGCTTGTAGGCCGTGCGGAGCTGTGGTTAGAGCACTTCCTATGGAATACGACAAGCGCAGGACGTTCAAAGCCTGGCTCAGGGCCTTTCTGGCTGCGTGACCTTGGGCGAGTCACTTGGCCTGTCTGAGCTTCCGTGCCTCCCTCTGTAGAAGGTGGATAATGCCTGTACCGCCCTCAGCTCTGTGAAGACGCAGTGTGTAGGAAGTGCTCAGTGCCACACTTGCCACACAGTGCATGCTGAAGCAGTGATGGAAACAGGCCCTCGTGGTGGGATCTAAACCCTGAGGAAGGGCACAGGTGGGAGATTTGGGGGCTCAGGGGGTCTCTCACGTGCTCAAGCAGCATTTTCTTATCTGATTCTCACAGCAGGGCAGGACCTGTGGTTTCACAGGTGAAACACTGAGGCTCCGAGAGAGGGCAGAAGTTGCCCAAGGTCACGCAGTCTGGAGGTGGGATATGAATGCTGGGATTCGAACCCCAGTCTTTCGGAGATGTAGACACCTACTGCCCTTCCCCCACGGTGCCTGAAGGAGTTTCTGGCCAGTCTAAGCATTTGGTTTGTTTTATAGAGGGAAACACAGCAGAGAGGGGAGGAGAGATGTTCCAGGTCATCAGGCAATTAATCCCACTGGGTCCCCCTCCCCTTTCCAACCTAGAAATAGGCCCAGTGCCTGCCCCAGATGGGCCCCAGTCCCTGGGCTCCCCAGCCCGTGTTGCCGGCCACGCCTCCAGCCGTGCCTGCCAGACAACGTACAAGCCCTGGCTGGGGTCACCGCACCCCAGAGGGATAGGGGGAACAGCTGCAGCATGACCCCTAGCCCCCACTGGTCGCCGGACCCCTGCAGAGGGGCCCACAGGGTGAGGGTGACTTTTCTCCACCCAAAGGGCCACAGCAGCCTGTCTCTGTCTCTGGCCATGTCCGTCACCCGCTCCGTGGAGCTCACGGGACTTCCCTGGCTGCTGGAAGTGCTCAGATTTCACCAACCCTTCTAGGACCCTCTGCCCTGCCCCCCAAGAATAGATGTTTAGACTCTAAAGTTCCAAGCATCTAGAATCACTGATCTCTTGATTCTGAAGCTTCTAAACCTAGACCTGGAAAGAAGAGGTAACTTGCAGAACAGCCAGACCTTTAGACACAGAAGTTTCCCTCTTTTCTCTTCGTGGGACACCGCACTTCACAGTTTACAGCTAACAAAAGCCCACATTCACTGAGCACTCGTGGGGGCCTGTTCTAAGCCCTATAAGGGAATGAACTCAACTCCCACCAACCCTCCAAGGTCCCGTTTCACAGATGAGGAAACTCAGGCCCAGAGAGATTAAGTGACTTGCCCAAGGTCACACAGCTGGGAGGTGGCAGAGTTGAGATTCCATCCCGGGTCATCTGAACCCCTAACCATCAGGCTACCCTGCCCTGCACCTTGTAAAGTGCATTCACATCTATTAACCTCACAGTATTGTGGGGAGACAGGGCAAGGGCTGTGGCCCCAGCTTTACAAGTGAGGAACCCATAGTTCAAAAAGGTGACATGCCCAAGTCACACAGCTAGGAGGACCCTTAACTGGGTCTCCTGGTTCCTTATTTCCGTGTCCACTACCTCCTCCTTCCGTCGCTGTTCCCAATCCCCCGTATGCAACCCCAGTCTTTTCCCCTCTCCAGCCCCTCCAGCTGAGTCGGGCTCCCCAAACCCTTAGGGAGAGGCCACAGGTAGACACCCTAAACCTGGACCCTCCGGCCTGCCAGGGCACCCTCAGTGTCCCTGCAGGTCCCCAGCGGCTGGTGGGACTCCATGCTGAGCATCGCAGAGGCCTCTGGCATCAGGGACCCTGGCAAGAGCAGATTTACGAACAGGACTATTTTATACTTTGCAGCTGCCGCCATAAACCCTGCACCCGCCTGGGGAGGGGGAGCAGCTGCGGGGGAACCTCCCGGGCCCTGGAGCCAGCACCAAATCCTTCCTGCTATTTCTGAGCAGCCGGAGGAATCCTGAAATTAAAACCTCCTGAAAAAATGTCAAATCCCTATCCCACTCCAGACAGATCCTTCCCCCAAACCAGATGAAGAGCCAGGATAAAGCAGAGCAGAGCCAGACACAGCACAAGACTGCCCACTGGAGCCCCAAATTCTCACCCAGCTCTGGACGAGACCCAGCCTCAGATGCCCGAGTATAAAATGAGGGGCTGGTCTGAGGCTCTCTGAACTTTAGCGGTTCCCTAAAGTCATGTAGCTGAAACATTCTCACTCTTTAAGATTCTATGCTCCAGCTACTGGCTGTGTGACCTTGGATAAATTACTTGACCTCTCTGAGTCTCCATTTTTTTCATCTGTAAAATGGGGAGAACTAACCATCATCTCATTAAGAAGGCTGGGAGGAAGAGATAAAATAATATCAGTAGTTCATAGCATTACTTGTAATAGCCCAAAGCTGGAAACCACCCAAACATCCATCAACTGGTGAACAGATAAGTTTTCATACATTCACACAAGGGAATACTGCTCAGCAGTAAAAAAGAGGGAAATATTGATAGATACAACAACATGAATGAATCTCAAAATATTTATGCTGAGTTAAAGAAGCCAGACCAAAAAGAAAAGAAAAGAAAAGAAAAAAAAGAGTACACACTGCACTGTATGTTTCATTTATACAAAACTCCAGAAAATAAAAATGATTCATGGTGACAGGAAGCAGATCAATAGTTGCCTGGGGACTGCGGTGGGGGATGCAGAGGAACAGTAAGGAGAGATTACAAAGGGTGACGGATATGTCCATTATCTTAATTGTGGTGATGGCTTTATACACATATGTCAAAATTATCAAACTGTACACTTGAATATGTGCATTTTATTGTGTGTCAATTATACCTCGGTAAAGCTGTAAAAAGTAATATGGGTAAAGCGCCAGAAGTGAATAACTGTCCATTTTTAAATGGAGGCTATGCCTGTTATTAATCATTGTGGCTGCATCTGGATGATTCTTTTATGAAGTTTCATCTCCTCCATGAGAATATAGCCTCAGATCTGTTTTGTTAACAGTTTCTCCCCAATGCCTGGCACAGAGTAGGTGCTCACTAAAGAATTACGGTTGGAAAACAAAAGATCTAGGACCCTGCTACTCGCTCCCGGGCCACCTTGGAATCCAGAGTTTTAATTAAGCCCAACGAAAGTAAACTGGATGATTCCAAGTGTCTATGAATGAAAACAGAGACAGGCACTGGGCAGTCACTGTCATCACCCCGGGAGGCAGGGTGGGCCTGGAACAAAGAAGGGGGACCCAAGATGAAATGCAATGGATACAAAACGCACGTGCCCACCCTACCATCAGCGGAGGGGCTCTACTTTTGGACCACAAAGTTCTAAAATGAGGCAGGAGACTCAGCGCTGAAGAGTCCAGGCTGAGGAGCCACAGACCTGGGTCCAAATACCAGCTATGCCTGGCTGTGTGACCTCAGGCAAGTCACTACACCCTCTGAGCCTCAGCTTTCTCATCTGTAAAATGGGGGTAATGATATTGCTCCTCTCTCTGTAGAGTGTGGGGAGGGTTAAATGTGGTTATGGATGTGTGGGCACGATGCCTTCCTTCAGCCTCACACACATGCGCACACACACGGAGCACTTGCTATGTGCCAGGCACCGTGCTGAGAGCTAGGGAGACAGTGGTGGACAGACCCCCAGGCCCCTCTCCTCGTGGACTGTGAATGTTGCCTGTGACAACTGCCTGGCCGCACCCTCAGACACGATGATTTCATTGGTCTGGGTGGGGTCCAGGAGTCAGGATTTTTAAAAGCTCCCAGGTAATCCCACTGTGCAGGTGGAGAGCCCTGCCAGGTGGGGTAGGATCATCCTCTCTTTACACACATGGAAACAGAGGCCCAGAGAGGTGAGGTGATTCACCCAAGGTCACACAGCCAGGAAAGCGTGGAGCTGGCATTGACCCAAGTGGTCTCACCCCAGAGCCCAAACCACTCTGAGCACCCCAGAAGGTTAAGGATGATGTGCTCAGCACACAACGGCCTGGGAAGTGTGGGTTCTGCCCCTCCTGCCCACACCCCGGACATGACCTCAGCCAGATTATGCCCAGCCTGTCGAGCAATCAGAGCAGCACAGGACATGGGAAAGAGGGCTCTTCAGCAACCCCCAACCCTACCACACGTCACCAGGAGCCCCATTCCCACACGAGCTAGGGTTCACGTCTCAGGGTGGGTTTGCTCGCCCTCCCTCTCCCCCTCGACGGCAGCAGCGGGCCTGGCCCCAGGACAGACTCCCAGGCTGGGGGCCGCCGTGAGGTTTTAAAAGCCCTGGGAAAGTGGGGCCCTGGTTGTGCCCTGGCAGCCTCCCGGATACCTGGGAACACTGGAACCCCTCACCCACACGCTTAAGCCCCGTTCTCCCCCCACCCCCACTTGGCCCTAGCCACACACGCTCCCACCACGGTCTCCCTCCGCGGCTCACTCCCCGCTTGGTGCCAGCCAGATGTGTGTGCATAAACGGCCCCTCCTGGGTAACTCCATCACAGAGGCGGGAGCAGAGTGGAGCGGCTCTAAGCCTCAGTGGTAGTGGGGCCCTGCTGTTCCCTCCCCAAGCACTTCCTTCATTGTCACTCGTTCATTCATCAGAAAAGCAGTAGAGCCCAGTGGAGAACTCAGACTCCAGAATTAGACTGCAGGCCTGGAATCTTGGCTGTGGGACCTGGGCAACTGACTTCCCCTCTCTGGACCTCAGTTTCCCCATCTGTGACATGGGGATAATAACAGTGCCCACCTCGTAGGGTTGCCACGAGTTAATGATATCCCCTGTTTAGAGCAATGCCTGGCACATAACAGATGTCCCTTAATTGTAAGCAATTTTTATCATCCTTGAGCCCAGGGGACTGTGGAAGAGAGGCTGGGTGCGGGGCATCCAGGAAGACTCCCAGGAGGAGGGGACATCTAAGCCAGAAGCTAGAAGATGAGAGTTAGCAAGGCAAGGAGGGGGGTGGAAGGGTGTCTTAGGCAGAGGGAATAGTAGCTGTAAAAGCTCAGAGGTGAGGGAGAGGTTGACTCCTGCACTGGGGCTCAGACCACCTCCTTTATCCCCCCCAGCAGTCCCTGGGGACACAGGCTGTGGCTAAGGCCACACACTCCACGTTCTCTGGAGGGCCCACTGGGCACCAATGGGGAGCCACTGACCAGGATGCTGCTGATTGGGAGATGTCTCCCCGCCTGCTCCCCAGGGATCGCCAAAGTCCGCTTCTGTCTTACCTGGGTTTTGCCTGTCATGAGGAAGCTTCATGCACTTCCCAGCCACACCCCAGCGCTTAGGACCCCGCAGGAGTTCAGGAAGAAGGAGAGAGCCTGTCCCACCCAGAAAGGCTGAGTGACTTGGTCCCAGCCACACAGCATCCGGGTACTCGGTATCTGTATTTCGATTCTCCCTACATTCTTGGGCGGGAGCCTGTCTGGGTTGAGAGAGGGAGGGCCCTTCCCTACTGAGCAGGACAGTGGCCATTGTGTGTTATGAAACCCAAACCCCGGCCCCCTCCGGATGGATGTGGGGTCGGCGGAGGAGAGGGGCTGCAGGAGGATGGCCTCCCTGCCCCCATCACTCCAGGGATCCAGCACGTGCTCGCAGCCCAGCCGCATCTGGATTCCAGCTGGCAGCTCCAGCACGGAGGGGGAGCAGTGGCCGCAGGGATGGCCATCAAAGGCGGGGAGGAGGCTGGTGGGCGAGGAGACACAAGCCAGGGCTGCCTCCAGCCCCACGCACCACTGGCCAAGGGTGCGGCGAGTGTGGCATTGTCCCTAACACCCGGGCCAGTCCTTAGCCGCTCTGCAGGGTCAGGGGAAACCGAAACCTCAGCCCCAAGCCCCTCCACTGCCCCTTGGGGGAAACGGAGAGGTGGTGGTTCTCCTACAGACACAGTAAGTAGCAGAGGCATGCGTGGAACTTGCCTCTGTGGCCACAAGCCCAGGGCTGATGGGGCACAAGCTCCGGCCCCTGTTCCCATGGAGCATCCATCCCTCCCTCCGTTTCCCACACCAATCTGCCCATTCAGCCCCTGGCCCCAGAAAGTTGCCCCACCCCCATGGAACAGCCCAGGGGAAATGCTTCCCACCTCCCAGCAGATTCACTCCTCCCCCCGCTACCGCCCCAAGAAAACCAGTGACGCTCAGGCCAGAATAAAGGTTTATTTTGCCAGATATGTGTGTGTGTGTGTGTGTGTGTGTGTGTCTGTGTGTGAAGGGCAGGGGGGTCAGGGTCCCCCTGCTCCAGCCTGTTGGAAACCCTCCCTGATCCCCTCAGATTCCCACAGAGTGGGGTCCCCTCACACACAGCCCTGCCCCCCACCACTTCTAGGTTGCTCTGGGGCCCTGGCAAGAAAGCTCAATTCATTTGCCCCATGCCCGCAGCAGTAGCAGGATGAGAGGCAGCCCCTGAGAGGCCGAGCCTCCACCTCCACAGCCTTCACCCCGGACCAACTAGGAACTGGGGAGGGGGCGCCCTGGAGCACACCTGGAGCTGTAACTTCTAGAGTGTTCTCTTCAGGATTTTACTCTGTAGCTGTAAAACAAAAACAAAAGTACTCCGCGGCCAAAAGCTTTTTGGGAAAGGCTAAGCGAAATCAGATTCCATGGGCACCTTTACTGCGGGACTTGTCAGAGCCTTGGGGGGCTCCAAGGGGGGGTACGCAGAGCAGAGAAGCAATGTTTCCTCAGTTCATTCACTGGACCTCAAAATCTTTCTTCCAGGGAACCCAGTTTGGGAAATGCTCACTTAGGAACCTGTTGTGATCGGTGCAGGACCCCTCACGGAAGCCTCCTGACTGATCCTCTGTGGCACCTCTCCCTGCTTCAACCCCAGGCACCTCTGCATCTCCCATCCGTTCAACCTCTTCCAAAACTCCTAGTTATTCTGTTTCTCTTTCCTACCTCGATGGAAAGCAGCGACGTTTGCATTGTCACAAGGGACCTGAGACATATGTTTCCCAGCGGACGTGGCCGTGACAGGGACACATCCTCAGCTCCATCTCCCCAGAGGAGCCGTACTTTGGGATGTAGGCCTTGGGGCTGCGGGGACAAATGTTCTCGAAGTGGATGAGATTCCTGAGGGTGGAACAGAGACCAGCATCTCTGCCTGCTGTAGTAGGATCAGACGTGCCAGGATTTGCCGCGGGGAGTGGCTGAGTAGGGGGTGTCAGAGCACGGTAAGGGCCGAGGACCTTTCTGTGCCCAAGGAGGTGACCGCCAGGGGTCCGACAATCAGGGCCGGCAGCCCTAGAGGCCTGTTAGATGCTGGGGGGGACACTGCCGCAAGCACAGGGGTTTTCGAGGGAACCAGCTGGGCCCCCAGCTCCGAGGGCTAATGAGGGAGCTGCTTCTGGCTCCCCTTGACCTTCAGCAGCTGCCACAGCCCCATCCGCCCGTGCCGAGCAGGGCTCCTCTGGCGGCGCCTCTGGTTTCTCTGCCGGGACCCCGTGTCCCTGGGCTTCCTGGTCCACCTCCCGGCTGCCCTTCTCCTCTTCCTCCGACTTGCCCTCCGTCATCCTGGCTCCGTCCCCCATGCCCGGGGCGGCCCTGGCGGGAGACTTGAGATTCTGGGTGGCAGCGAGGATGTCAGCCTGGAGCTGCTGGGAGGAATCCCGGGCCTCGTCGGGCCGGCCGTCAGGGGCACGGTCGGGGACCTCGCTGAAGGCCCGGGGGCCCCCGGCCCGGTCACTCTGGTCCACGTACTTCTTCTTAGGGAAAGATGAGGGGTAGTAGGCAGAGGCTTTGTGTTTCTGGCGGGTGATGAGAGCGGCACAGGTGGTGAACAGAAGTAGGAACACCAGGGAGCCCACCACGGCGATGAGCATCACGTACTGGTGGAAGAAATCCACGATGCCGTCCAGGAAGTTGGTGGGGGGCTTGGGGCCCGCCAGGGGCGTGAGCTGGGGCCCCACCGAGGTAAGGCTGAGGGCTGGGGTCCGGGGCGGCGGGAGGCTCGGGGAGGAGGCCGACGCGCCCTCGGCCTCCCCGCTGCCCGCCGTGTCCTCCAGGAAGGTGGCCCGCAGGGACACGGAGTAGGACGCCGTGGGCAGGACCCGCAGGAGGAGCAGCAGAGATGCCGTGAGGCTGGGGGCCGCCGCGGAAACCATGCTGCCTGGAGCCTGTGGGGAAGCGAGGCAGGAGAGCTGTCAGGGCGGGGCCCCAGCCTCAGGGGACCCCGGGGAGGCGCAGCAGACACAGAACCTATTCCAGCAAGTCGCTTCCCTTCCCCGGGCCTGAGCCTCCCCACCATACAATGGGCCCCATCCCGGGGTTTACACTCTGAGCTTCTGGAGGGCAAGGGCTAAATCTTGTTTATCTCGGCACCCTCAGGGTTTTGCATCATACCTGGTATACAGCAAGTGCTCAATAAACGCACATTGATGGAGTTGGCTGAATGAATAAGAACTTACCCTTTCATTGCTTGCCATGTGCCAGACACTATTTTACATTTCTTACATGGAATTTCTCATTGAATCCTGAGAACTGCCCGATAGGGCAGGTACTACAGTTCTCCCCATTTTCCAGGTGAGGAAACTGAGGCTCAGAGGGATTATGTGACTTGCTGAGGAAGAGCTGGGGTTTGGATGCGGGCATGGAGGGAGAGAGGATGGTAGGGCTCAGTGAGTAACTGAGAGAGCTGCCCCCTCCTCTGGGAAGCCATCCTCGCTGCTCCCAGCTCCTCTGCGGTCCCGTCTCTGGAAGATTCGTAGGTTTTGAAGCGTCCCGATTCCGAGCTCAGCAGAGGCCTGTGTGAGCATGTGCGCCATGGCTAACCCCCACCTCGAGGCTCAAAGCAGGGCCTGGAGGCCCAGAGGGAACCCTCGTGCCTGGAACAAAGCTGGAGCCTAAGTCCTATGGCCGCCACCAAATGGGATCCAGATGAACCCCGCACCTCCCTCCCCCCGCTGGAAAGCTGCTCCCGACGTGAAGCCCCCAGACCCTCCCGGCCCAGACAGCCCAGCTGACTAATAAATTCCTTATGGCCCAGCTTAACGGAGGAGTCGGCTTCTAAAGCAGTACATCTCCCAGCCAGTGTGAGCGAGCCTGGCCTCTCAGACAAACCCAGGAACCCCTTCCTGCGCACCCCAGGCTGCCCCTTGAGAGCCTCTGCCCCACCCAGCAGAGGGCACAGGACTCTGGATGGGGCTACAGGTGCCAAGATGGAAAAGCTTCACGATGCCCTGACTGAGGTGCCCTCTCCAGGGGTTGGAAATGGGGAGACAGAGGCCCAGAGAAGGCAAGGGGCAGGCCCCAGGCCACACAGCGAGTTCCTGGGCTGGAGCAGGAAGTCAGGTGCCCAACATCTTGACGGCAGGTCCCCTTGAGTGCCCAGGCCTCAGGCCCAGCTCCGTAAAGTGGGTGACAGTACCGACTCATGCTGACCTGGGGATGCAGAAGATGATGTAGGAATGACATGGGGCCACTGAGTGGCTTGTTCCAAGTGACCCGGGGCCACCTGATGTGACGCGAATTTGGACAAACTGGCTCAGATGGCAAAACACAAAAGATAATTCCCAGGACATCAAATGAGGCAACACTCACCCAGGGGTTCATTTTAAATGAGTTGGTCACTGTGTACTTTTATCACAGGTTACTCATCTGAGCCCCTTTTGTGGGTGCAACTCCGAAGAAGCCCTGGGCACTAACATTTTCAGATGGGGAAACAGAGGTTCAGAGACAGACAGTGACCTGCCCAAGGGCACACAGATGCTAAGAGTCAGAGCTGGGATTTGAACCTTCTTCTTTGTGACTCTGAGAATTCACACACACACACACCCTGCACTCTCTCATGTGCCTCAGGCTGGCCCAGGAATGGGCTCACGTCACTGGCTGACATCACTTGTCAGCTGGAACCAGGATCTGAGGTGTTCCGCAAAGTTTAGGAGCCTTCCTGGGCCCTCCACTCTCTGACACTTGCTAGCATAGGTTCCTACAAAGAGCTTTGATCTTTGGGGTTTTTCTCTCTTGCCTTCCCCCGCCTTGTGTCAAGCCCGGGAGAGACCTTTCATGGTGGCAGCTGAAACTTCTCACCATAGACGGCAACTCTGACCAGTGGGGCCTGAAGACCAGGGGACTTTCCTGGGGGGACGGATGTGGAGTTTCTGTACTGAAGCTCTGCAGGCAGCAGAGTGATAGGGCCGGTTAGGCCAGGATTAGAATCCTAGCTCCATCTGGGCCTAGCTTGCTGGCCCAGGCCCTCTGGGCCTCACTTTCCCCATTTGTAGACTGGGGGCAGAGTGAGGAGGTAAGCACAGGCTGGCTCACTGAGCTGTTAGGACCGGATGAGAACACATTCAGAAAGTGCCTGGCGCAGAGCAGCTGCTCCCCGAGGGAAGGTGAAATTCAGAAGCAGTCGAATTTCTACCCCAGCAGAGATGCAGGATCAGCCAGTATTCCCACCCCAGGCTGACAAATGATGATTATTCTCACCTGATGTGTAAATTTGCTCATTGTCTCCCCCCATTCGCCAGGAAAGAGCAACTCTTTTACCTCGTTGAGGGAAATCTTGTTGAGTGGCCAGTGAGGAATCCGGGACCAGATGCGCGCACGCACGCGCACACACACACACACACACACACACACACACACACACACACACACACGAATGTGCGGCAGTGAGTCGGACAGAGAAAAGTCCCCCTTTCCCCCGGATCCTTGGGGGCAGGGGCAGAGGATAAGGAAAGAGGCCACAGAAACTACCCCTGGATCTTAAAGGCTAAGACCCCGACTTCTCAGAGTCCCTCACACCCACGACAACCCTCCCCACAGGGCTCCGGGGGAAAGGTGCTGGCAGAGTGCGGGAGCCGGCCGGGCCTCACAGGAGATGGCTGTGTGACCCTGCTTGACGAGCCCCCTGACCCTTCCGGGCCTCAGTCTTCTATCTGTAGAATGGGAGCCCTGGCCCGGGCTGCTTGAAGTGATCGTTCTGCCCACCAGCTGCCCCCACCTCCTCCCTGCGTCCTCATTTTTTCCAGGATGTGGAAACTCACAGGCCATTAAGAGGTGGGGTCAGGCCATCCCCTCTTCTTTAACCCAAGAGGAAACCCAGGCCCAACACTCGGAAAGGCCTGCCCAGGGTCGCACAGCCAGTCAGGGCAGAGCCCGACTGGAGAGGCGGCTCCGAATACCTGGGAGGAGGTCATTTCCCAGCTGTGCGTCTTGAGACCAGGCAGATCACCTCTCTGGGCCTCGGTGTCCACATCTGTACAATGGGGATAAGGCCACCTTCCTGGACTATTGTTAGGATGAGAAATAGAGGAGGCTGGCACAGTGTGGACGGCGAGTAGTGGCAGCACGTGACCATCCAGGACTCCTAGCTGGGAGCAGGGACTCTCTTCAGAGCCCAGCTCACTCACCATAGAGTTTATCGTTTTCAAATGTGATAGCCCCACTGGAGGTCAGGAATAGGCAGATGAGGCAAATCCATCCCTAAGGCCAAGCTCCCCAGAACCTGAGACTGATGGGCCAGAGTGGCTGCCCCACCCCCATTCAGAGACTGGTGGCCGGGGGGGAGGGGTGGCTCACATAAACCTGGCTTCAATTAGTGGCCTTGTGGGGAGGGGTTCTGGCTGAAGTTCTGCACCCCCTGCTCTGGGGCAGCCGAGGACAGGGACCTGGGCCCCTTGGATGGGAGGCCTGGCGAGGGACGGGCATCCTGAAGGCTCAAAATCCACACACACACACGCACGCACACGCGCACACATGCGCAGAGCTCACGGGCACACAGACACAACACAGGCACAAAGACACAGACGCATAACATCTCGACACCCCAGATTGCCCACCAGCACAGATACACAGAGGGCACACGTGGACACACAACGGGCTGGTTCTCTGACAACATGTGCACATATGTACCCCCTGACCGCCCCCGTGTATCCCCACGGACGGGACCACCCCCATCCGTACCACCCTCCCGCAGACCCTGGGAGCACCTACCCTGGTGCCCACTCTCCAAGAACAACACATCCCCTACAGCGAGACCCCAACTGCCCACACACAACCGCACACACGCAACACTCCGGCCAACCCAGCACCGCACTCGGGAGGCATCCAAGGTGCACACACATCCCGCCACCCGCCCCCTTAGCGCAGATCACACACAAGTAGGCAGCATCCAACACACACTCAAAGCTCACACATACTTAGAGAAGCCCCTCAAAGCACTCACACTGGCCCCCTAAACTCCAAGACACACCAGGCTCCCTGGAGAGAGGAGGGGCCCCCAGTCACCACTTG